>NC_135220.1:5908342-5910842 GCF_052324685.1 Brachyhypopomus gauderio | reverse complement strand
ACACAAATACACTCACACACACTCACACATATACACATATACATATACATACACACACACACACACACACACACACACACACACACACACACACACACACACACACACACACACACACACACACACACTTTGTAGAGGCAGCATCAGAGGATATCCAGCATTTCCTTCCTGTACATGTCACACACACAAACAAATCTCAGCTCTTTGACCTTTGACCCTCATTATGAAATAACTATGAAAATGCAGATGTCCTCATCTCTCTCCCTCATGACATTTCTCTCCTCACTCTCTCTTTCTAACTCTCTTTCACTCTCTCACTCTCTCTCTAACTCTCTTTCACTCTCTCTCTCTCTAACTCTCTTTCACTCTCTCACTCTCTCTTTCTAACTCTTTCACTCTCTCTCTCTCTCTAACTCTCTTTCACTCTCTCTCTCTCTAACTCTTTCACTCTCTCACTCTCTCTTTCTAACTCTCTTTCACTCTCTCTCTCTCTAACTCTCTTTCACTCTCTCACTCTCTCTCTAACTCTCTTTCACTCTCTCACTCTCTCTCTAACTCTCTAGCTTCCCCTTTTTGTCCCTCTTTCCTCCATTTTCAGTCTTTTGTTCTCCTCTTCAGCTCTCTCAGTACACATCCTCTCCTTCAGATCTCTTTTCTTTCTTTCTTTCTTTCTTTCTTTCTTTCTTTCTTTCTTTCTTTCTTTCTTATACTTGCACTTTCCTATATACATATTTAGATGAGATGAATATGTGGATATTTACAACACTGTAGCATATTATGAGATCTACAGGAAATTCTGTTGCCAGGTGACCCTTGATGTGAATGTTGACATATAATTAACGGGTCAGGTGATTACATTCACTGTGGCAACATCGAGTAAATAATCCATCCAGACCTATCAGTCACTGCCCCACCCTTCTCACCTCACTCCCTCTCACCTCTGCCCTCCTCACCTCACTCCCTCTCACCTCACTCCCTCTCACCTCCACCCTCCTCACCTCACTCCCTCTCACCTCACTCCCTCTCACCTCACTCCCTCTCACCTCTGCCCTCCTCACCTCACTCCCTCTCACCTCCACCCTCCTCACCTCACTCCCTCTCACCTCACTCCCTCTCACCTCTGCCCTCCTCACCTCACTCCCTCTCACCTCCGCCCTCCTCACCTCACTCCCTCTCACCTCCGCCCTTCTCACCTCACTCCCTCTCACCTCACTCCCTCTCACCTCCACCCTCCTCACCTCACTCCCTCTCACCTCACTCCCTCTCACCTCACTCCCTCTCACCTCTGCCCTCCTCACCTCACTCCCTCTCACCTCCACCCTCCTCACCTCACTCCCTCTCACCTCCGCCCTTCTCACCTCACTCCCTCTCACCTCACTCCCTCTCACCTCCACCCTCCTCACCTCACTCCCTCTCACCTCACTCCCTCTCACCTCACTCCCTCTCACCTCTGCCCTCCTCACCTCACTCCCTCTCACCTCCACCCTCCTCACCTCACTCCCTCTCACCTCACTCCCTCTCACCTCCACCCTCCTCACCTCACTCCCTCTCACCTCACTCCCTCTCACCTCTGCCCTCCTCACCTCACTCCCTCTCACCTCCGCCCTCCTCACCTCACTCCCTCTCACCTCCGCCCTTCTCACCTCACTCCCTCTCACCTCCGCCCCCTCACCTCACTCCCTCTCACCTCCACCCTCCTCACCTCACTCCCTCTCACCTCCGCCCTCCTCACCTCACTCCCTCTCACCTCCGCCCTCCTCACCTCACTCCCTCTCACCTCCACCCTCCTCACCTCACTCCCTCTCACCTCACTCCCTCTCACCTCCGCCCTCCTCACCTCACTCCCTCTCACTCACTCTCACCCCATCCTGCTCACCTCACTCCCTCTCACTCCCTCTCACCCCATCCTGCTCACCTCACTCCCTCTCACTCCCTCACCCCCACCCTGCTCACCTCACTCCCTCTCACTCCCTCACCCCCACACTGCTCACTTCACTGCCTCTCACTCCATCTGGCTCACCTCACTCCCACTCACTCCTCTCAACCCCATCCTGCTCACCTCACTCCCTCTCACTCCCTCTCACGCCCTCTCACCCCATCCTGCTCACCTCACTCCCTCTCACTCCCTCTCACCCCCATCCTGCTCTCCTCACTCCCTTAGAGGAAATGATGTGTGTGAGAGGGAGTAAAAGTGCAGGAGAGAGAACATCCTCAGAACCTTCCTGTTTCCTGTAGGGCTTTGGATTTGACTTCCTGCTTCAGTGTCCACCACAAATCACCTGCACAGAAGATCTGATTTAACCACTTCCTGAAGCTTTTCCATCAGAGCACTCAACCCCACGCATATCTACATCTGTGTTACTACAGTTATTCTTATCAAATATATCAAAACTATCATCTATGCTACTTGAAAAAAGGATTATATTAAAGACAGTTAAAACTAAACAATAATTCAGAACTAATATCTTACATGAGTATGCATTTGTAGAGTTAAACAATA
>NC_135220.1:5883342-5903342 GCF_052324685.1 Brachyhypopomus gauderio | reverse complement strand
CCCTCTCATGTGATTGGACTTAAATACACAGAACAAACCTCTAAATATACATCTATGGCCTAATTATTGCAAAAGGTGGTGACACTATTCTAGTTAGCTCTCGATTTGGAAATCAGCATTCTGACTTCAGTAAATCTGTGTATGTGCTAGTGTGTGTATGTGTGTGTGTGTGTGTGTGTGCGTGTGTGTGCGTGTGTGTGTGTGTATGTGTGTGTTAGTGTGTGTGCGTGTGTGTGTGTGTGTATGTGTGTGTGTGTGTGTGTAAAATTGTTGGTCATGTATCCAGTATGAATCATGTTTCCATTACAGTAACAGTGCAGATGGGCTTAGTAATTCAACAGCAAGACCAAGAAACACACACACACACACACACACACACACACACACACACACACACACACACACACACACACACACAGAACAAGGTTTTCTTGACCTGAGAGTGCACTTCTCTCTGGTCTGTAGTGGTTACCGTGGCGGTGCGTTAACATGGCAAGTGCTAGTTTAATGCTCATGTCTGCATCATAATCAACACAATCATTTTCACACACATTTACATACTGATTTTTACACACTTATATTTACACTCTGAATGTGCAGCTCATTTTTATAGACTGACTTACACTAGTGTTAGTGTTGTAGTGAGTGTTAGGGTTAGTTTTTTACCTTACATATCTTTGTCTTTCTAACTTTAACTCTTACTGTCTTACTCTCACACTACTTCCATTTGGTTATGCTTAATGGAAACCAGTGTTGGGAGCGTTACTTTAAAAAAGTAATTATAGTTACTCACTACTTGTTCAAAAAAGTAACTGAGTTAGTAACTGAATTACTCTATAATAAAAGTAACTTGTTACCAGGGAAAGTAACTATTTGCATTACAGTTAAAAAAAGGTTATATGCCAATGAATAAGGATTTTTTTCAATTTTCACAGTCAGTTGAAATGAGTAGATCAGAAAGGTGTTTAACTTTTGATATTTATTGCACATCAACAGACCAGTGCAGGATAAAATCCTTTAAAATCCCAAATCTTTGTAAAAAAAAAAGCAAAAAAAAAAAAAAAAGTGCATTTACATCTATCAAATTAAATTAAATTCTCTCAACCTGAGACAACTGGTTTGTTCACAACAGAAGTAAACTTAACAATAAAACCTTTATTCTTAATTAAATAAATCAAATACCCTGTCTGGTAGACATTCAGGAACTTCAAGGTGTTACACCGAGAACTGTGACTTATCGAGATCTGTTACTCCTCACTAGCCTGGGCAGGGGTCCGCTCGCATTACTGTTAGTATATCAATATATAGTAACGCACCGCTTTTAATGACCAGTAATGTCAACGGCATTGTAACGACAGGAAAAGTAATTAATTATATTATCCAGTTACTGACAAAATGACGCCATTACCTAACGCCGTTATAACGTTATAACGGCGTTATTCGCAACACTGATGGAAACACACACACACACACACACACACACACACACACACACACACACACACACACACACACACACACACACACACACACACACACACACACACAAACAAACAAGCACAACCATTTTTTAAGGAAAAAATTTGATTCTCATTGACCTTTAAAGGGAAATTAAGTGTACAAATGATCAGGGGTGGGTTTCCCGAAACGTTCGTAGCGCTAAGTACTTCTTAACCTCGTACGTTTCATACGAGGTTACGAAGTACTTGGCGGGAAACCCACCCCAGAACTCTCCAAATACACCCTCTCACACATGCAATTGTGTGTGTGTGTGTGTGTGTGCGTGCGTGCGTGTGTGCTTGCGTGCGTGTGTGTGTGTGTGTTTGTGTTCGTGTGCATGCATGTATACTTGTATACTGTATGCTTGGGGAAATATTCTGGTATAAGGACAAGCAGCAACATTGTGAGAGAACAACATCCAGTATATCTGAGCTACTGTACTGACACATATTATTTGTGTGTGTGCGTGTGTGTGTGTGCGTGTGTGTGTGTGTGTGTGTGTGCGTGCGTGCGTGCGTGCGTGTGTGTGTGTGTGTGTGTGTGTGTGTGTGTGTGTGTGTGTGTGAACACAGGTGTTGGCCCTACTATGTCATCACTGTGTGGACTGGTGATTGCGCAAATTTGGTGAACTTGCACATTCACAGATTAGAGTAATGACAGAGAGAGAGAAGGAGAGAGAGAGAGAGAGAGAGAGAGAGAGAGAGAGAGAGAGAGAGAGAGAGAGAAAGAAGGAGAGAGATTGAGAGAGAGGGAGCGAGAGAGAGAGAGGCAGAGAGAAAGGAGGGACGAAGATTACACTTCTAGCGTCCAGTTCGTCACACTTTTAATTACAGCTTACAGTAAGCTATAACAGAGTTGAGTGTGTGTGTTTATCGGTGTGCCTGTGTCTTCAGAATAACTGATAAGCAATTGTTTCCTAATACCTAAATTCAATATAGATATGCTAGCATACTCCTACACACATATACAAACATGCAAATGGATACATACACACACACACACACACACACACACACCCACACACACACACACACACACACACACACACACACACACACACACACACACACACACACACACACAGATGCACAAGATGAACAAGAAGAACAAATAGGCATGCACTCTCTCTTTATAACACTCTCTCTTTATAACACTTCTCCAGGCAGGTTTATGGTTAACCCTAATCCTAACCCTAATCCTAAAATCATGATTTTACAAGGCTAGTGGTGTGTTTGGGGCATACAGGGCAGACCCTTCCACTATATAAACCTAGCATTCAGTGTATGAGGCAACACACACACACACACACACACACACACACACACACACACACACACACCAGTCCCTCATTTTATTCCTTTGCCCATAACACCAGAAAAATATATCTGCACATAGAACTCTTCAAACAACACCTGGTCATCATCTCTATTGCATCTTCTAGAGTTAGTATTGGGGTTAGGGTTCTATCAGGTTCACACAGTTGGGTCATACATGACTGGTCATTATGGCCATAGGACATGTATGTGCTCAGCCCTCTGCAGCAGATTCCTCCCTGTGCAATCACATAACCAGTGTTATTACAGATCATCTATTATCTATTAAAATATCCCTGTAACCCAATACAAAAGATTACTATATTAAAGTAATCTGATTTCTTAATCTGACTACTTCCCATTACATTTGAATTTGCTTAACTCATTAGTTTCCAAAATAGCACTGGTCACCTATAGTACCAGGGTTAGGGTTAGGTTTATGCTGGTCACCTATAGTACCAGGGTTAGGGTTAGGTTTACGCTGGTCACCTATAGTACCAGGGTTAGGGTTAGGTTTATGCTGCTCACCTATAGTACCAGGGTTAGGGTTAGGTTTATGCTGGTCACCTATAGTACCAGGGTTAGGGTTAGGTTTATGCTGGTCACCTATAGTACCAGGGTTAGGGTTAGGTTTATGCTGGTCATCTATAGTACCAGGGTTAGGGTTAGGTTAATGCTGGTCTCCCGCAGTACCAGGGTTAGGGTTAGATTTACACTGGTCACCTATAGTACCAGGGTTACGGTTACACTGGACTCCTATAGTTCCATGGTTAGGGTTACGCTGGTCATCTATAGTATCAGGGTTAGGGTTCCGCTGGAGTCTTATAGTATTCAGGGTTAGGGTTACACTGGTCTCCTACAGTATTAGGTTAGCCTTAGGATTAGGGTTAACTTTTTTCCTTAAAGATCATTAGTGTTTATATTAACATTGCAGAATTACACAGTGAAGTGAAATTAGCACAGAAAAAACGTCTCTACTTTGATCGATTAATCCAAGAATAACTGAGTGATGAACACACACAAACCCACACCCACAGTACACATACGGACAGAGACGACATGAACACACACCCAAAGGGAGGGGCCCGGGGCTATATAGTGACAAAAACCTTCCTGTTTAGATCTGCATTTAATTAAGAAACTCTAATGAGTAATTATTTTATTACTTTATCACATTATTCTATTATTATACTTAGTTACATTTTATGGTCTAATCTTTTTAATAGTTTTGACATATTTACATTATTACATTATTTTGTCTATTAGTTTTATAATTACACTTAATTACCTTATTTTATAATGTTGTAACGGCGGGTGTAGGAGGCAGGCACCACGACATTGTATGTGAACAATTAACATTTATTGTGGACTCAAACGTGTAAGCTCCGAGCGGAGCGCGAGCATCACAAACACCTCTCACGCTGACACGGAACTTTAGACAAAGACGAGCACACGACACTGCGCGAACGCACATTAAATGGGTGAATTACACAGACCCACGTGACCTCGAGACAAGGCACAGGTGAAACTAACGAACACGCTCACAGACAACCCACACCCACGGAAGTACAAACATGGACAAAACAACACGCAGACAACGTAGCAGCACGCCCACAGGGAAGGGTCCGGAGCTGTTCCGTAACAAATGTTTGTTTTCTTTTTATCTTTACATTCTTTTAATGTTTTTTATCTTTGTTTTCTTAATATTATGTGTGGCAAGATCAGTGGTTATATTATGTTTTTTTTTTTCTTCTTCTTCAATTGATTTTCACCTCAATTGAAATTTGTCCTCTGCATTTACCCACCTGTGCAACTAACACACACACACACACACACACACACACACACACACACACACACACACACACACACACACACACACATGTGCCGAGGGATCAAGGTCACCGCAGTCATGGCCTCAGGTCTGGGAATCGAACCCACAACACTCCAGTCACAAGACCAGTTCCCTACCCACCAGTCCATGACTGCCCATATTAGTGGCTATATCAGTGGTTATATTAAGGGTTACATTAGTAGTTATATTAGTAGTTATTTTAGTGGTTATATCAGTGATTATATTAGTGGTTATATTAGTAGCTATATTCATGTTTATATCAGTGGTTATATTAATGGTTATATCAGTGGTTATATTAGTGGTTATATTACTGGTTATATTAGTGGTTATATCAGTGGTTCCATCATTGGTTATGTCAGTGGTTTGCTGGTATATCACAGCTTTAGTGCCCTCTGCTCACTTAAAGCATCTGTAAACCTTTGAAGTATTTCATTAGAAGGTTTCTTACAGGGGAGGCTGGTGTCCCATCATGCACCAGTTATACACAACACAGTTTTGATCATTTCCCTCTTTCCCAACAAGCTCCACCCCACAGACACACCCTCCTCTGACACCTTGTTAGTAATTACAGTGAAGTGAAATGGAAGAGATCCACTACCTGGTCTATCACTCGGTTATCTAACACCCAGTGATCATTACGTCTAGCTGTCCTCGTCCTCCCCTGATCGGCTGCTTATCTCACCCACAATGCCTCTCTTCCTTTGCCCTGTTGCAGGAGCTAAGGAGCAATGTGATTGTTTATGGTGAGTGTTGATGGTCATGAAGTAGTTGGCAAGTGTGAAGCAAAAGTATTTAATGGGGGTAATCACCTAGAGTAATGGGCTAAGCTTAAGCCAGCTTGTACACACACACACACACACACACACACACACACACACACACACATGCTTGTACACACACTCATGAATGTGTGTGTGTGTGTGTGTGTGTGTGTGTGTGTGTGTGTGTGTGTGTGTGTGTGTGTGGCCATGTCTATGGTTACATTGTCCTCAGCAAAATTCACTGGTGAATTCCTCAATCTGAAGGTTGACCTTAACCACTGGTAATCTGAGAGGTAACATGTGCTTCTGAAAACTTCATTGTTCTTGATTGTTCTTCAGTGTTCTTGATTGTTCTTCAGTGTTCTTCATTGTTCTTGATTGTTCTTCATTGTTCTTCAGTGTTCTTCATTGTTCAGTGTTCTTCATTGTTCTTCAGTGTTCTTCAGTCTTCAGTGTTCTTCATTGTTCAGTGTTCTTCATTGTTCTTCAATGTTCAGTGTTCTTTAGTATTATTCAGTGTTTTTCATAATTCTTCAGTGTTCTTCCCAGAATGTTAATGAATGCATTTAATCTATTGAATAGGTTTGATAGGGACTGTAGTTTATTAACTTAGTAACACACTCCTCTAGCTTAGGGGTGACAGCACCAAGTGCCCTAGTCTCCTCTGCAGTCCCTAACCCTAACCCATAAACCTAACTCTAAACCTAACCATAACCCCTAACCCCTAACTCTAACCCCTAACCCTAACCCTAACCCTAACCCCTAACCCCTAACTGTAACCCTAACCCTAACCCCTAACCCCTAACCCTAACTGTAACCCTAACCCTGGTGTTCACCTACCCCATTCTGCATCCTCTTTCAGTCGCTGGTATTTTGCCAACTTCCACATCTTTTCTATCTTCTGTGTACCTTGTCTATCACCAGGTCTGCTAGAGAAAAAACATCGAAACCATCCATCCATGTATTCTGCCAAACGCGGACACAACCACAGGCTGTGCTCTGACCTCTAAACAAATAACCCTACATTCAAACATAAACTAAAGAATCAGAAAGAAAGAACCCATGATTGCAGGTGTTTGGTGTAGACAGAGTATAATAAATTAGATATTTATTGTAGACACACTAAAATAATTAAGCTGATTGGAAATGATGGCATTAATAATTTTGATGTTTGTTGTAGATGTGCTGCTAGACTGAAGTGTTTATCTGACTACAGAGCTCACACCATTAGGGGACCGAGGGGAGTCACTCAGTGGTACTGACAGGAAACGCATCGTGACTGGTCATCACCCATTTCCTGGATTTCCTGTACAAAAGTGACAGGTGGCCTGACACACACACACACACACACACACACACACACACACACACACACGTATAAAATCAAGCCCATGCATGCACATATGCACAAAGATGAGCACATATACGTATACACACACACACGTATAAAATCATACACAAACATACACACACACACACACACACACACACACACATACACACACACACACACACACACACACACACACACACACACACACACACACACACACACATATATAATCATACACAAACATACACACACACACACATACACATCAATGGCCAATCTTTCAATCCACCTCTATTAGTCTGCTAGTCTTCCTCAGGCCCCACCCCCTGCCCCAGGCTTTGTGAGTTTTGTTCCCTGCCCTCCCTGTCATATGGTTGTGTGCATTTAGACAAAGATACTGGTCTGCAGTGATTTGCTGGAAGGCCTACAACTATGATGAAGATCAGAACAGAGAAGAAAATGTCCCATGTGTGTACACATAAAGGAAGAGAGGTTACATCAAACAACCAAATGATTAAAGATGATGGAGCTTTTAAACACTGGCTCCAGTAGTTCGAGATCTCAGTATCGCAGATCTGAATTGAGCATTAATAGAGTGAGAACAAAGCCTTCATCAGACCCTAACCTGAGAGGAACAGACTTCATTAAAACCTAACAGTTTATCAGAGAAAAGCACAAGCGCATGTTCTCTGCACGAGCTTGGGTGCTAGTATGTGCATGCATGACCAGTTGTATATGTGTGTGTGTGTGTGTGTGTGTGTGTGTGTGTGTGTGTGTGTGTGTGTGTGTGTGTGTGTGTGTGTGTGTGTGTTGACTACATTTTGACCAGGAGAGGATTTGTAAGCTGAGATTGTGAAAGTCATTTTCAAGCACGTTTTGAGTTTTTCTTTCTTCCGTTTTTAGGCTGTGACATGTGACTTAAGGCTCATCTCTCTCTTTCTCTCACCATCTCACTCTCACCCTCTCTCTTCCTCTCTCACCCTCTCTCCCTCACTCTCTCTCTCTCTCTCACCCTCTCTCCCTCACTCTCTCTCTCACCCTCTCTCCCTCACTCTCTCTCTCTCTCTCACCCTCTCTCCCTCACTCTCTCTCTCTCTCTCACCCTCTCTCCCTCACTCTCTCTGCCACCCTCTCTCTTCCTCTCTCACCCTCTCTCCCTCTGCCACCCTCTCTCACCCTCTCTCTCTCTCTCTCTCTCTCTCTCCCACCTGCTCTCTTCTTCTCTCACCCTCTCTCCCTCTCTCACCCTCTCTCTCTCTCTCTCTCTCCCACCTGCTCTCTTCTTCTCTCACCCTCTCTCCCTCACTCTCTCACCTCCCTCTCTCCACTATGGGTAATGTTCTTCCAGGTGAAATGTGTTTGTGTGTGTGTGTGTTTGTGTGTGTGTGTGTTTGTGTGTGTGTGTTTGTGTGTGTGTGTTTGTGTTTTTCCATGACTCAACCTGCAGCACGTTCTCCTCACACAGAAAAGATCAGGACAATCTAGCATGTGCTAGGTCTGCTAGAACACATACACACTTTTAAGGGCACTTCTTTTAAGAAGATTTCTGTTAAGGACACTTCTTTTAAGGAAGTTTTATGTTTCTTCTCTGTGGTTGTTGTACTCTGTGGTTTTTGTACACCCATTCCCTTTAGATCAACCCAGTGAAAACAGCCCACATTTAACTGGACAAACAATGAACCAGTTTGTCTTTCTTGTTCAAAAATAAAGGCCATTTTATATCCTTAATCAGGTGAGACCAGTATCCTGCAGCAGGGTGAGACCAGCATCCTGCAGCAGGGTGTGTAAGACCAGCATCCTGCAGCAGGGTGAGACCAGCATCCTGCAGCAGGGTGTGTGAGACCAGCATCCCATTGCCAGGTGAGACAAGCGTCCTGTAGCAGGTTGAGACCAGCAGCCTCCACTGATACAGTGTGAGCTCCTTCTGTGTTCCTGCCCCACTGAGTTTAAAATAACAGATTATAGTGAGGAAAGCGATCATTCATTTTCCATCAGATTTTTTTTGTTTTTGAACCTTTTGAGTTTGTTCCACTTTGTAGCGGCTAGACGAATGTTTTATGTCAGAATTGTGTGTGTGTTTGTAAGTCTGTGTGCTCGTGTTTGTGAATCTGTGTGTCTGTGTTTCTGAATGCTTGTGTGTGTGCATGCCTTTCATGTGTAAGTGCGTGTCCATGTGTGAATGTGTGTAAGCACAACATTCACATGTCCAGAAAATTTCATAATGACAGTGTGCATGTTTGAGCCTATATTTACGTACCTACCTACCTCTCTATATGTTCATTCACAGTGCACAACATGCAGATTCATAATTGCTCACTTAAGAACTGCAACCCATCTACAGTTATCAATCATGTACATAATTGAGATAATTTTCATATTTTGCTATTAATATAATTTTCAAAATTTGCATAATTTATACAATTGCATAATTTGTGTAATTTGTGTAAGCAGTCCTCAATCTCACCATAGGACAGTTTCTGATGGGTGAATATGTACTTGGGTGGAGAGTCACTCTCAGTACAGCAGTGACAGATGTTAAAACCACACTGCTCTGGCTGATACACTCATTCCAGCATAACACCCACTACCATGTCACTAGCATGTCAATGTTAAGAGTGTGTTGGAAAAAGCCCACCACCCAAATAATATCTGGCCAGCCAAACCTGTCCAGTGATGAACAGGGTAGAAGGTGGATACCAAATTAGGTCTTCCAGCACCCAGGCTGCAGTGTAGAACTATGCACCTGTGAAATGCACCTATACGACAGGTGTACCTAGTAAAGCTGCTAACGATTGCAGGTATAAGGCAGGTGCATGAAAACATATAATAATGCAGTGTGTGTGTGTGTGTGTGTGTGTGTGTGTGTGTGTGTGTGTGTGTATGTGTGTGTGTGTGTGTGTGTGTGTGTGTGTGTGTTAAAATCTGTCTCTATCTCCCTTTCTTCTCAATCTCCAACACCAGGAGGACCACACAGATAACTTCACTGCAATTAATTCAGCCAGGCAGTAAAACCAACAACTCAGATTTGTCATCTGTCAGTATTTCCTTTGTTCAGGTCTTTATCAGTAATAAGTACATGATGTGTAACCCTGCTCCTACTGGACATGGCGAACACTCGACATTTAATTTGATTTGATGTGATCAAAGCTAGTGACCTCATTACCGTCTCTGTTTGATTTCCTAAAAGGACTGAAATCATCACTGTTTCTGTGTGAGGACTCTGTGTGAGGACTCTGAGTGAGGACTCTGATTGAAGACTGAGTAAGGACTCTGTGTGAGGACTCTGTGTGAGGACTCTGTGTGAGGACTCTGATTGAAGACTGAGTAAGGACTCTGTGTGAGGACTCTGTGTGAGGACTCTGTGTGAGGACTCTGAGTGAGGACTCTGAGAGTGTTTATACAATATATAAAATAGTTATATTTTCCATCTCATATCCCTAAGCGTATCCTGGTGTTGACTTGAGACTTGACTTGGATGACTTGGACTCAAACCTAAAGACTTGTGACTTGACTTGGACTTGTATTTTGCGACTTTAGAACATCTCTGCTCTACATGGATAAAACATACTGCTCTCCCTACTTCAGGATGAAATGTTTTCTTCATGTTGTTTTGACTGGAGTTGAATTGGAAGTCAGTGTGAAAGCACAAGTATGTGAAACCTCTAGGAGCTCTTCACATTTGGGTAAGTGAAAATGTACCTCCTGCTTCCCAAATTAGACTTTAAATTAAAGATTTAATTATAATATATTTAAGATATTTAACTATCGAACTTATACTGACAGATCGAACTCCTTAGTGCCTTTATAAGAGCAATATATATATTAGTGGGTATACAAAAGTAAATATATCTGTTAGTGGGTATAAGAGTAATATATGTGTAACGGTGAGTCCTCTGGGCGCTCTCTGAAGAGCCACTAGGAGGCATTCAGCAGTTCCTTCCCCTACCCACGTCAACGAGGAATGTTCCAAGAGGCTAGAACCGGGCTGCATGCCTCAACGAGGAGGTGGGCGGGTTGGGCGCTGCCACCTCGACGTCCATCCCCTCCTCCTCCTCTGAGAGGCCGGGGCTCCACATCCACAGAGTCTCCGGGGTGTGGCTCCTTGAACAGTCCTTGCTGCTCTCGCCCTCTGAGGGGGGGAAGAGGAATCTCCTCAGCCCGGTTGTCCTCTCTCTCGCAATCCCTCTTTCGAAACTCTGCTGGTGGGCTTCGGCCAGTCCCCTCCACCGACCTCACAGTGTCCCCGGAGTACTCAGACAGGTGTGGACTCTCCTCTTCCCTCTCGTAATATTCTCCGTCCTCCGAGTTCTCGGACGGAGGGGGGCTAGCACTCTCTCCATAATACTCGGTAGCAACTGAGTCCTCTGACAGAGGGGGACTGGCTTTCTCACCGTAGTACTTGGAATAGACAAAGTACTCAAGTGGCGGGGGACTGGCATCCTCTACGTAGTACTCGGAGGAAACCGCCGAATGGCACCATAGTAAGTCATGACCTCTGAATACACCGATGGGGGTGGACCCCCCTCCTCCCCCGACTCCTCACTCTCAAACTCGTATTCGGGGTGGGGTGGGGTGGGGGGTGCTTCTGCGCCTTTGCGCGACTCGTCCTCCAGGGAGGAAGAGTCCCTCACATGCTGGCTGGGTTCCTGAAGCATAGCTAGCGCCGCCAGTTCTCGGTAGTAACTCGTCAGCTCCTCCTCCTCAGCTTCGCGAGAGCACAGCTGCAAATACTCGGCAATGTGCTCGTCCTCGCTCTCCAAAGTCACGTCCAGTGCTCCAATGCGGGGCACGAAAGAGGAGGAGAGATTACGCTTCCCCTTCCTCTTACCTCCGTGCTTCCTCTTACTTTTTCCAGCGCTCCAGGATCCTGGCATTGGGGTTGCGGTGTGTGTATGTGTGGACTACGTCTGGTTATGTACATATACTTATTTCCGTGGGGGTGGCTCATCTCATCAACATTTGGTTCTGATTTATTTCAGTCCATATAATGTGTGTATATGCAATGTCCCATGCTCATGTTTGTTTGAGTCCATACTTGTTGTGTTACATATGTTGGTGTGCGCTATACGCTCAAGATTAAGGAATAAACCTTTCGTATTCAAGTTGGACTCGCCTCGTCATCCTGCCTTACCTAGCCATCTACCTAGCCAACCAAAAATATCTATTTGTGGGTATATAAGAATAATATTAGTGGCCGTATAGTGGCTATATAAGAGTAATATATCCATTAGTGGGTATATACAGAGGTGTCAAGTAATGAAGTACAAATACTTCATTACTTTAGTTAAGTAGAAATGTTTGGGTATCTGTACTTTTTACTTCTACTCCTTACATTTTCACACAATTATATGTACTTTCTACTCCTTACATTTTAGAAATTCTGACTCATATTTCATACTGTTTGTACAAACTTTACAAGGTGATACCTGGCACAGCAAAGCCCTGTTCTTACCTTTAAATGGTGTGGGAGAATTCCAGCTGCAAAAACAATCCCCATCACCCAATCACAGTGTCCCAGGGGCCTGAAGACAGGCTTTTCCCTGTGGAGACAGTGACATCACTTGCAGTGTCCTCATTTCAGACCTGCATGCTGGCGTTCTTCTGTGTGATGCACTGCGTGGCTCCTGCCTAGGTGAGTTTATACCACTCCCCCATGGCGCACACCCCGCCCCACACCCCGCCCCCCACCCATCTGTCAGTCTAGAAGGCCACTCTCCTCTGTATTTCAGAAGGAATCACCCCACATGCAGCACAACTCCCAAATGACCTTGAAGTACACAGTGTACTTACCCAAGCAGATGACATGGCTCCCCAAACCATCACTGATTGGGGAAACTTCACACTAGACCTCAAGCAGCATGAAGTGTGTGCCTCTCCACTCTTCCTCCAGAAGTTTGGATGTCTGTAGTGATTGACTCTGTAGATAGTTGGTGATGTCTTCTCACGATGCGCTTCAGCATCTGCTGACCCCGCTCCATCAGTTTATGTGGTCTACCACTTCGTGGCTGAGTTGCTGTCGTTCCCAAATACTTCCATTTTCTTATAATACAGCTTGACTGTGGAATATTTAGGAGTGAGGAAATTTCACAATTGAATTTGTTGCACAGGTGGTATCCTATCACAGTTCTATGCTGGAATTCACTCAGTTCCTGAGAGCGATCCATCCTTTCACAAATGTTTGTGAAAACAGTCTGCATATACAGTATATATAATGGGAACACTTGAACAACACAATGCAAGTCAACCACACTTCTGTCAAACCAACCTGTTCAATTAGGAAGCAACACTGACTGTGAATCAATTTCACCTGCTGTTGTGCAAATGAAACAGACAACAGGTAGAAATGAGAGGCAATTAGAAAGACAACCCCAATAAAGGAGTGGTTCTGCATGTGGTGACCACAGACCTTTTCTCTGTTCTCATCCTTTCTGTCTGATGTTTTTGTCCCTTTTGCATTTTGTCAGTTTTCTCAGCAGAGAGTAAGCATGAGGCAGTGACTACAACCCACAGAAATTGCACAGGTAGTGCAGCTCATCCAAGATGGCACATCAATGCAAGCTGTGGCAAGAAGGTTTGCTGTGTCTGTCAGGACAGTGTCCAGAGCATGGAGCAGATACCAGGAGAAAGGTCAGTACACCAGGAGACATACAGTCCCTGACATAAGTTCTGTCGCTTATCCATGTTGTGGAAACAAAAGCTTATAACCTGACTAAATTCATCGATTGGTTTTAGAAATGACTCATATGAAAGCTGAAACCCAAATCAGATTTAATTTACGAAAATAAATTTGCTTTACTGCAGAAATATTGAAATTACTTGTTAATGAAATGATTACCAACCATAATCTATGCATGCTTTACTTGATGGAAACCTGGACCTGGCCAGACGACTATATGGCCCTAAACGAAGCAACTCCCTCTGGCTATAGATATGTTCATCGTCCATATGGTTGCGGAGATGGTGTTGCCACATAGGGGTGACCTGCAATAGTCGCTGATTCGACTATATTCGACTATATTCGACTATATTCGACTATATTCGACTATACTCCTAGTCGACTATGAACGTCATAGTCAAATGTACCATTCTAACTGCATGTAGTGCTGCAAATGTACCATTCTAACTACTTTTTTTTGGTAATGTTCTCTAACATTTCATAAAAAAATAAAAAGGAAAATAAAAAAATAAATAAAAGCTATTAGTCGACTAAAGAGAAAATCGGACGAATCAGATTCGACTATGAAAATCCTTAGTTGAAGACACCTCTATTGCCACAATATATGATTCCGATATAGGCGTCTCTCAAAAATCCGTCCTCAAGTAAAAATGTTTTGAACATCTCATCCTCACAGTATCAAATTTATCAACCAAAAAAGTGACACAGTCATTTATGTTAATTACTGTAAAGGATACGTTTCTTTTGTTAGACATTAGTGCTGCTTTTGACACCATTGATCACAATATTCTACTAAATAGGCTGGAGACTCTCATTGGCATAAGAGGTCAAGCTCTCTCCTGGTTTAGATCCTACCTGACAGATCGCTACCAATTTGTACTTGTAAATAACAAATGTTCAGAATGTACAAAAGTAAAATAAGGTGTCCCACAAGGATCTGTATTAGGCCCCATATTATTCTCATTGTCAAAGTCAAAGTCAAATTCATTTATATAGTGCATTTTACAACACATGTTGTCAACAAAGCAGCTTTACAATCCCTAGATTACCCTAGATATCTTTTCAGTAACACCTAAATCTACCGCATAAAGCAGGAGTGGCCAATCTGCGGCTCGCGAGCCGCATGCGGCTCTTTGCCTGGTTTCATGCGGCTCCCCAGCCGGTCCGCGGTCTCACTCAGGTATGTTTACAAGCCTAGCGAGCCGCTAATACTTTTAAAACACGAATTTGACTGTCTTCACAGCTAATAATTTACACTCGCCCAGCCGTGTCATGGAATCACTCTAGTTGTGCCAATGACTTGGCTGGAAAGCAATGTCTCGGTGAGCCCTCATGACTGTGGTCACCTCTGAATCCCTCCCTTCAGTTATGCTGCTATAGATTAGCTTGCCGGAGCCACATGCTTATCACTGGCACGTGAGCTATGTATGCTTAAATCAACGATTGTTTAAATTGATGTCCACATACTCAACCTGTATTGTATCTTTTTTTGCATGCCTCTACCTAAGACAATTCCATACAAGCACCTAGGACCCCCATACTCAAATAGCGGCCCGTGGGCCATTTTAGGCCTATGGGCATCTATTTCTGGCCTGTGAGCTGTTTTGAAAAGTTTTTTTTTTTTTTCAATCGTGCTATCTGTTCTTATTTTGAAATCAGAAATCAGCTTTGTGACAACATGTGTTGTAAAAAGCGTTATATAAATAAATTTGACTTGACTTGACTTGACGCCCTGTGCTCTTCATAGATGAGAACAGACAACAAGTTTGTGACAACATGTGTTGTAAAAAGCGCTATATAAATAAATTTGACTTGACTTGACTTGACGCCCTGTGCTCTTCATAGATGAGAACAGGTTCACACTGAGCACATGTGACAGAGTCTCGAGACGCTGTGGAGAACATTCTGCTGCCTGCAACATCCTCCAGCATGACTGGTTTGGCAGTGGGTCAGTAATGGTGTGGGGAGGCATTTCTTTGGAGGGCCGCACAGACCTCCATGTGCTAGCCAGAGGTATACAGCCATTAGGTACCAGGATGAGATCCTCAGACCCATTGTGAGACAATATGCTGGTGCAGTGGGCCCTGGGTTCCTTCTGATGCATGACAATGCTAGGCCTCATGTACCTGAAGTTTGTTAGCAGTTCCTGCATGATGAAGGCATTGATGCTATGGACTAGCTTGCCCATTTCCCAGACCTGAATCTAATCGAGCACATCTGGGACATCATGTCTTTTTCCATCCACCAATGCCACATTGCACCACAGACTGTCCAGGAGTTGACTGATGCTTAATCCAGGTCTGGGAGGAGATCAGGAGCATGCCCAGGCGTTGTGGGGAGGTCATACAGGCACATGTAGGCCACACACACTACTGAGCCTCATTTTAACTTGTCTTGAGGAAGTTGGATCAGCCTCTCATTTGATTTTCCACTTTGATTTTGAGTATGATTCCAAATCCAGAACTCCATTAATTTTTACATTACATCTTACACATTTTACATTACATTACATAAAATTTTACATTACATTACATAAAATTTTACATTACATCAACACATTCCACTATGTAATAGATAAAGATTTTATTCATTGAGATCTAAGATATGTTATTTTTTTGAGCAGTGTCACACTAATCACACACAATTCTACAGAATGCATCTTGGTGCTTTTCAGTTCAATTGACCTAGATACACTAATAATGTAATGGATACAATCCTTTCTTTGGGCCTGATGTATTTGTACATGTATCTGTGTGCACATTTGCATGTGCGAGTGTGTGTGTGTGTGTGTGTGTGTGTGTATGTGTGTGTGTGTGTGTGTGTGTATAACTCTGTTCCTGTGATTGCTGTGTCCTGTCTTGTTTGATTAGTGCAGTTTTGTTCAGTCTCATTTTTCAGTGTCATATTTCACAAGTGTGTTACTGCACGCTCTGCTGCACCTTCAGCTCAAACAGTACACTGGAACAGTGAAGCAGAACACACACATACACACATACAGTCACACAGACACATGCATGCACAGAGACACAAACATTTATGCACACACAGACACACAGAGTTGTATAATCCAGGTTCAGAAAGTAAAAGTCCTCACCAGGATTTTGTTCAGGCTTCCTAGATTGTGTTGATTCCACTAATTTTACCTGGATTGCACTAATTAGAAAATCTAGCAAGCTTGAGCAAAATCCTGGTGAGGACTTTTACTTTCTGAACCTGGATTATACAACTCTGCAGACACACACACACACATGCACACACAGACACATGTCTGTACACATATACATACACACATGCATACACACATTCACACACATAGACTGTGTGTGTGTCTGTGTGTGTGTGTGTGTGTGTGTGTGTGTGTGTGTGTGTGTGTGTGTGTGTGCGAGATGCACAGGTGAGAGGACTGTGTGTGTGTGTGTGTGTGTGTGTGTGTGTGTGTGTGTGTGTGTGTGTGTGTGTGTGTGTGTGTGTGTGTGTGTGTGTGTGTGTGCGAGATGCACAGGTGAGAGGACTGTGTGTGTGTGTGTGTGTATGTGTGTGTGTGTGTGTGTGTGTGTGTGTGCGAGATGCACAGGTGAGAGGACTGTGTGTGTGTGTGTGTGTGTGTGTGTGTGTGTGTGTGTGTGTGTTTGTTAGGTGGAACGTCAGTATGTAGCAGGGTGACTATGGGACAGACACAGACCACAGTATCACGCGATGACAACCATGACATCAGAACCCACCACCATCATCTTTAATGGCCTTCAATCTTTTTCTTCCTTCCTCTGTATGGGAGAGTGAATGAGAGAGAGTTAGAGAGGAACAGAGGAAGCCTTTTGTGTACAGAAGAGCTTGGCTGGGTTCCATACTGTAATGATGGTTCATGTTTGTCATGGATGGGACCCCAGGCAGTGTGATGTGTGTGTGTGTGTGTGTGTGTGTGTGTGTGTGTGTGCGAGATGCACAGGTGAGAGGACTGTGTGTGTGTGTGTGTGTGTGTGTGTGTGTGTGTGTGTGTGTGTGTGTGTGTGTGTGTGATGCATGTATAAGCATCTGTTATTTACCCGACTCATGCCATTCATCCTACACAACCTCACCCTTTACACTACAGTACAGGAGTGTGCATTCAACCTGGGACAAGACTATAACACTTAACCAGGGACAGGACTATAACACTTAACCAGGGACAGGACTATAACACGTAACCTGGAACAAGACTATAACACTTAACCTGGGACAGGTTAACAACACTTAACATAGGACAGGATGATAACACTTAAATGATGGGGAGATGAGTATTGTGCCCACAGGTCACGTCAGGGTGCTTGTGAAGAGGGAAAGGTCACTGACACTATAGAGGGAGTGTATGTGTAGAGGGGGTGTATGTATAGAGGGTGAGTATGTATGGAAGATGAGTATGGTTAGAGGGAGAGTATGTATAGAGGGAGTGTATGTATAGAAGAAGTGTATGTGTACAGGGAGTATATGTATAGAAGGAGTGTATGTATAGAGGGTGAGTATGTAGAGGGAGTATATGTATGGAGGGAGTGTATGTATTAAAGGTGTGTATGTATAGAAGGATTGTATGTATACAGGGAGTGTATGTATAGAAGGGATGTATGTATAGAGGTTGAGTATATATAGAGGGTGAATATGTATAGGAGTGTATGTATAGAATGAGCGTATGTATAGAGGGTGAGTATGTATAGAAAGTGAGTATGTGTAGAGGATGAGTATGGGTAGAAGATGAGTATGTATAGAAGGTGAGTATGGGTAGAGGGTGAGTATGTATAGAAGGTGAGTATGGGTAGAGGATGAGTATGTATAGAAGGTCAGTATGGGTAGAGGATGAGTATGTATAGAAGGTGAGTATGGGTAGAGGATGAGTATGGGTAGAGGGTGAGTATGTATAGAAGGTGAGTATGGGTAGAGGATGAGTATGTATAGAAGGTGAGTATGGGTAGAGGATGAGTATGTATAGAAGGTGAGTATGGGTAAAAGGAGTGTTGTAGATTGTAGATGTAGATGTATGTCTCCTAGCTGACCTACCACTAAACTAGTGGCGATTCAAAGCTTCATTTGCTTTCATATAGAGTCCTCGAAACAGGGTGTCTTCACCACACACACACACACACACACACACACACACACACACACACACACACACACACACACACACACACACACACACACTGGGAGTAAAGGGAGCATAGGTAATTACTGTCTTTTCTAACCTTAAAATAACAA
Source organism: Brachyhypopomus gauderio (assembly GCF_052324685.1). NCBI lineage: Eukaryota > Metazoa > Chordata > Actinopteri > Gymnotiformes > Hypopomidae > Brachyhypopomus > Brachyhypopomus gauderio. Next base: position 5,884,678 of record NC_135220.1, on the reverse strand, counting down.
GTGTGCCCTAATTACAACATACTTCGAATTATCCTGTTCATGAGAAGAGAGGTTTATGTGTATGTGTGTGTGTGTGTGTGTGTGTGTGTGTGTGTGTGTGTGTGTGTGTGTGTGTGAGTGCATGTGTGTGTACCTGTCTGTGTGTGTGTCTGATGTTGCTCAAATACATTTTTTATTTGTGTTCAATTTGATAATTCATATAGAGTGAAATTCTCCACATTAATCCCTAGAGTACAGGTGTAAAGGACATATTAACATTAGACTTTCAAAAGCAGGAAATCAAAACAAAGTGCTCACAGTACATTTCATTACATCAGTAGATTTCAGTACGTCAGTAGATTTCAGTACGTCAGTACATCAGTACATTTCAGTACGTCAGTAAGGAAAAGTCATTTCCTTTAACTTTTATCCAATCACATTACTATCAAAAATGTAAGCAGCATGTTATACAAGTGGACCATGTTGACTCTTAATGGATCCATTTGGACGAGTGGAATGTTCTGACCTCTGGTCTGTGCTGAACTTCCTGAAAACTGAAAACACACTTCCTGTTGAGCTGAAAAGTTTCAACAGTAATTTCAGCTCAAAATTGTCTTAAAATACATTTATGAATCAGCACAAATCTTCCAGGAAATGTTGGTAACCTTACAGTGACACAGCTGTATCTCTGTATGTGTGTGTGTGTGTGTGTGTGTGTGTGTGTGTGTGTGTGTGTGTGTGTGTGTGTGTGTGCGTGTGCGTGCGCATGCGTGTGTGTGTGGGAGGGTATGTGTAGTGTGTGCATGTGACACAGTTCAGAACAGGGAAAAGAGCCTTCTGAGGAAGGTTAGGGGTTGGGGTTAGGGTTAGAGTTGGGGTTAGGGTTAGGGCTAGCTCAGCTACGGGTGTAGGCTGGGTGTAGGCAGAAGAGGGAGCAGGATAATGGTAATGCTACAGCTAAAGTCATCGCAAACACTAATGCCACAGCTAACACTAATACCAGAGGTAATGCTAATGTCACGGTGAATTCTAAAGCCAATTCCAGTAGCACCACTAATGGTAGTGCCACCTCTAATGCTCCCTAATGACTTGATTCAGCACAGTAAAGAGAGAGACAAAGATAGAAAGAGACAATGATTCAAACCAATAGAGAGAGAAAAAGAGAGAGAGACAGAGAGAGAGAGAGAGGTGAGGAGAGCAGGCTTGTAAAAACTCAGCACTGTGTGGGTGGTGACTGCTGGAAACAGCTGTTCCTCACAGTATGTCCTGAGCAATCCCACTGAACACTGTGTTATTAAATGTACTCAGTACTGACCACTCAGTAGTTTGGTCCCGCTATCATGAATAGTTCTCACAC
>NC_135220.1:5868342-5878342 GCF_052324685.1 Brachyhypopomus gauderio | reverse complement strand
AACAGGTCAGGATCAGAGTTGTAAACCCAGGAACAGGTCAAGATCAGAGTTGTAAAACCAGGAACAAGTCAGGATCAGAGTTGTAAAACCAGGAACAGGTCAGGATTAGAGTTGTAAACCCAGGAACAGGTCAAGATCAGAGTTGTAAAACCAGGAACAGGTCAAGATCAGAGTTGTAAAACCAGGAACAGGTCAGGATCAGAGTTTTAAAACCAGGAACAGGTCAAGATCAGAGTTGTAAAACCAGGAACAGGTCAGGATCAGAGTTGTAAAACCAGGAACAGGTTAAGATCAGAGTTGTATACCCAGTAGCAGGTCAGGATCAAAGTTGTAAACCCAGGAACAGGTCAGGATCAGAGTTGTAAACCCAGTAGCAGGTCAGGATTAGAGTTGTAAAACCAGGAACAGGTTAAGATCAGAGTTGTAAACCCAGTAGCAGGTCAGGATCAGAGTTGTAAACCCAGGAACAGGTCAGGATCAGAGTTATAAACCCAGGAACAGGTCAGGATAGGTTTGACTGGAAGCCCGTTTTTAGTTGGTGGCGTTCAGTTCTGCAGCAGGACACATTTGCTCCCACACATGCAGATCAAGTGAACTCGGGAACACTGATTTTAGTTTGCATAGGACACGGTCTTCCTCCACAAAACCTCCTTGCTTTTCATATTTGGAGTGAATTTGGTATCACACACTAGGTGAGAACCAGGACACAACCAGGTCAAACTCCCACGGTGACATATGGTACACTCCCGTGGTAACACACAGCAGACTCTTATAGTGACATATGGTACACTCCCGTGGTAACACACAGCAGACTCTTATAGTGACATATGGTACACTCCCGTGGTAACACACAGCAGACTCTTATAGTGACATATGGTACACTCCCGTGGTAACACACAGCAGACTCTTATAGTGACATATGGTACACTCCCATGGTAACACACAGCAGACTCTTATAGTGACATATGGTACACTCCCGTGTCAACACACAGCAGACTCTTATAGTGACATATGGTACACTCCCGTGGTAACACACAGCAGACTCTTATAGTGACATATGGTACACTCCCGTGGTAACACACAGCAGACTCTTATAGTGACATATGGTACACTCCCATGGTAACACACAGCAGACTCTTATAGTGACATATGGTACACTCCCATGGTAACACACAGCAGACTCTTATAGTGACATATGGTACACTCCCGTGGTAACACACAACACACACTTATAGTGACATATGGTACACTCCCACAGTAACACATAGCAGACTCCCATGGTAACATACGGCAGACTCCCACGGCGACACGTGGCAGAGTCCTACAGCGACACATGGCAGACTCCCAAGGCGACACACGGAAAACTCCTGCAGCCCCGGTTGTGTGTCATCCTTAGGCTGGACTCACTGATTAATTTGGCTTCAAGACTAAACTTCTCAGTGTCCTCCATATCCTGACTCCGGGAGTTTCTTTAATGTTGCAGACTCACAGAGGCATTCTGGGACGGGAGCGGGACCGGGAGGTGTTTGTTTAATGTTGCAGACTCACAGCGGCATTTTGGGACGGGGGACCGGGGGGTATCACAGTGGCATTCAGGTGTTTGCTTTCAGACCTACCGATGTTCTACAGATATTTGAACCTGGCTGTTCTGGGATCTCTGACAGATAGATTTTAGACTACAAACACCAAGATTCTTTGCTAAGCTTTCTAAGATCAGATATTCAATCAAAGGGAGATTGAGAAATTTAGATAGATTTGTTCAAAGAAATTAAATGTGTTTTTTGAATTAGGGCACACAGCACGCCAGGCTGCTAAAGTGATCAGTGTGTGAGAGACCGACAAAGCCAGCCACCCTCTTCCTTTATGTCTGACCCTACTCCACCCTCCTCACACACGCCGTCTTCGCTAAACATGTTCCTATGTTATTGTATTACAGTTTGGGTGGCCTGTTAGTTGCCATTATTATTATGAATTGTATTAGTATAATTGCTGATACTTCTGTTAATGTGAATGTTACACTTGTTCCAAGCATCTGGTAACACTGATATACCTAGTCATGTGGATGACACCATTACATGAGAGACAGACAGATAGAGACAGATGGGGCAGAGACATGGAGAGTGACAGAGACAGACAGGAGAGAGGGACAGGGAGACAGATGTACAGAGACAGATGGGACACAGAGAAGAGGGAAAGAGGGTAAGACATGGAGATAGATGTACAGAGACATGTAAGACAGGGAGAAGGAGGGCAAAGAACTTAGTGAAAAACTGCAAAGATGCTTTACATACTGTATACGCTAAGTTTACACAGTTTACAATATTAACACTGTTAATCCACATTCATCAACATTATTCTGGTTCTGCCGCACTGACAGAATCACTTAGAAGTGTGAAACAAAAGTCCCACTGTTATATTCGACAGCAGTGCTTAGCAGCAGACATCTTGGAGAGACAGAGTATATTTTCCGAGGGTTTGTGTTTAGATGTCACTCCACAGGGGTCATGCAGTGAGGCAGTATGGGAAAATATGGTGCATGGTTCTGAGGTGGGCTCACATATTATCCTAGTGTGGTATTTTCCCACCAAATACTCATCCGTGTGAGTGTGAGTGTGTGTGTGTGTGTGTGTGTGTGTGTGTGTGTGTGTGTGTGTGTGTGTGTGTGTGAGTGTGTGTGTGTGTGTCCATGCGTGTGCATGCATCTATATGTGTGTCTGCATGTGTGTGTTCATGTGTGTTTGTGTGTGTGTGTGTGTGTGTGTGTGTGTGTCCGCATGTGCGTTTTGTGTATTCATGTGTTTGTGTGTATCTGTGTGTGTATTCATGTATGTATGTGTGTGTCTGTGTTGTTTGTGTGTGTGTGTGTGTGTGTGTGTGTGTGTGTGTGTGTGTATGTGTGTGTTGCTTCCTGCTGCACCTACTCTCACACCTTCATTGCCAACTCCATGATGTCATTCCCTGGAACGGGGCGGCAACCTCACGCCCCCCCCCCCCACCCAACCCCCCCTCACTGAGAGGACAGTTCAGCCCCAAGCCTGCTGCTTTGGCACCGGAACGAGCAGGTCCCACTGCATGATACCGGAATGAGATCATCATAGCGCCATCTCAGCCCGTAGCATCATGGACATTGGCTGCAGGGCTCAAAGGTTATGAGCTGGGGACAGACAACAGAATTACAGACTGTGGAACACCTACAGACTGTGGAACACCTACAGACAGTGGAACACCTACAGACTGTGGAACACCTACATGCAATGGAACACCTACAGACTGTGGAACACCTACAGGAAGTGGAACACCTACAGACAGTGGAACACCTACAGACAGTGGAACACCTACAGACAGTGGAACACCTACAGACTGTGGAACACCTACATGCAGTAGAACACCTACATGCAGTAGAACACCTACAGACTGTGGAACACCTACAGACTGTGGAACACCTACAGGCTGTGGAACACCTACAGACTGTGGAACACCTACATGCAGTAGAACACCTACAGACTGTGGAACACCTACAGACTGTGGAACACCTACAGGCAGTGGAACACCTACAGACAGTGGAACACCTACAGGCTGTGGAACACCTACAGGCTGTGGAACACCTACAGACAGTGGAACACCTACAGACTGTGGAACACCTACATGCAGTGGAACACCTACAGGCAGTGGAACACCTACAGACAGTGGAACACCTACAGGCTGTGGAACACCTACAGACAGTGGAACACCTACAGGCAGTGGAACACCTACAGACAGTGGAACACCGCTGTGGAACACCTACAGACAGTGGAACACCTACAGGCAGTGGAACACCTACAGACAGTGGAACACCTACAGGCTGTGGAACACCTACAGACAGTGGAACACCTACAGGCAGTGGAACACCTACAGACAGTGGAACACCGCTGTGGAACACCTACAGACAGTGGAACACCTACAGGCTGTGGAACACCTACAGGCAGTAGAACACCTACAGGCTGTGGAACACCTACAGACTGTGGAACACCTACAGACTGTGGAACACTTACAGGCAATGGAACACCTACAGACTGTGGAACACCTACAGACTGTGGAACACTTACAGGCAATGGAACACCTACAGACTGTGGAACACCTACAGACTGTGGAACACCTACAGACAGTGGAACACCTACATGCAGTAGAACACCTACAGACAGTGGAACACCTACATGCAGTAGAACACCTACAGGCTGTGGAACACCTACACACTGTGGAACACCTACAGACTGTGGAACACTTACAGGCAATGGAACACCTACAGACTGTGGAACACCTACAGACTGTGGAACACTTACAGGCAATGGAACACCTACAGACTGTGGAACACCTACAGACAGTGGAACACCGCTGTGGAACACCTACAGACAGTGGAACACCTACAGGCAGTGGAACACCTACATGCAGTAGAACACCTACAGGCTGTGGAACACCTACACACTGTGGAACACCTACAGACTGTGGAACACTTACAGGCAATGGAACACCTACAGACTGTGGAACACCTACAGACTGTGGAACACTTACAGGCAATGGAACACCTACAGACTGTGGAACACCTACAGACTGTGGAACACCTACAGACAGTGGAACACCGCTGTGGAACACCTACAGACTGTGAAACACCTACAGACTGTGGAACACCTACAGACTGTGGAACACTTACAGGCAATGGAACACCTACAGACTGAGGAACACCTACAGACTGTGGAACACCTACAGGCTGTGGAACACTTACAGGCAATGGAACACCTACATGCTGTGGAACACCTACAGGCTGTGGAACACCTACAGGCTGTGGAACACCGCTGTGGAACACCCACAGACAGTGGAACACCTACAGGCAGTGGAACACCTACAGACAGTGGAACACCTACAGAAAATACAGTTGTCTAGAGATTTACACAAATATCCTTGGTCCAGAACAGAATGTTTTAAAATCACAACACAAAGAACAATTGGACTTTAACTTATGAAGCTTTACTGACAAATACAATCATAAGTACATTTTAATTTGTAACTGCAACTGTTGGCGATGAGTTGACTTTAAGCTGAATTCACTATGTGGAGATGTTTCCAGCTGCTGCACCAGTGTGGGATCCACCCCAGTCCAGTCCAGTAATGATTTAAGGGCCCCAGGCAGTGAGATGTGCCTACACTTCCCATGATGGGAAGTAGCAGTATCTATCAATCTCTGGAGAGCATATAATGTTGGGGAAGTAGATACACATACAATACTAGATATAACATAAGTACTTACACAGTCAATATGTGTAGATGAATTCCTCTCTGGTTCTGGGTTATAAAAGCAGGGTCTACAGGGTGTACACCCTACACAAATCCCTTCACCAAGGAAGGGAGTGTGTGTGCTGTGGTGTGTGTTGTCCTGCATTTGTGCTGTAGTGCATGTGTGTGTATGTGTGTGTGTGTGTGTGTGTGTGTGTGTGTGTGTGTGTGTGTGTGTGTGTGTGTGTGTGTGTTGTAGCGCCTCCATTTGCTTCCTGTCTGGGGCTTCGTGAACACGTAGGTTGGCTTTCAACCATGAAATGCTACAGTTAAAATTAATGTTTCCCAAATAGTGAAAATGAATGACACATTGCATACGGTTCAGTTATTTTAAAATATTTATTGTTGTCTTTTGTCTTCTCAGCCTTTATCCAGTTGTAGTGTCCTGTATCCCTGCTGTCCTGCTCTGCCACAGCTGAACATTCAGGTCCCGTTGAGGTCCTGTTGAGGTCCTGTGAGCAATGTGCACTCCTCCCTGCTGTGGTCAGCTGCTTCTATTTCAAACAAACACAGCTAATTAAAGAATAATAGCAAAAGTGTGTGTGTGTGTGTGTGTGTGTGTGTGTGTGTGTGTGTGTGTGTGTGTGTGTGTGTGTGTGTGTGTGTGTGTGTGTGTGTGTGTGTGTGTGTGTGTGTGTTTGGGCCAGAGGGAGTCCTGGTTTGGCTCAGGGAGTCACAGGTAGCTGATCTGTTCTGTCTGCCCTCTGTTTTCAGTTGTCTGTCGGTGGAGGTGTGTGGTAGCACACGTGGTTGTGGAGGTGTTGGTGGAGGTGCAGTTGGCCTTGTTGGTCAGCCTCCTGTTACGTTCCTGGATGATGGACTCCAAAAACAACACCCATATATTTCTAACACATTTCTGATGGAGTGTCTGTGTTATGTCTCTGGGTTAAAGAAATGTAAGTAACTACAAAGAGGCAGAGTTAAATAACTAATGGAGTTTGAGGGAGACATATATACACACAGCTACCAACACATTTACACACTTAATACACACAGTTACCAACACATTTACATACCTAATGAACATAGTTTCCAACACATTTACAAATCTAATAAACACAGTTACCAACACATTTACATACCTAATACACACAGTTACATACATGCCTCATAAACACACTGTCTCCATCATGTTTACATACCTTATACACATATATACTAACACATTTCTCAAACACAAATAAACTCTAACGTGTTTACACAATTCATACACATATAGAGTAACACGTTTATACACCTCATACACACACTGTCTCCATCATGTTTACATACCTTATACACATATATACTAACACATTTCTCAAACACATATAAACTCTAACATGTTTACACAATTCATACACATATAGAGTAACACGTTTATACACCTCATGCACATATAGACTCTAACACGTTTACACACCTCATACACACACTGTCTCCATCATGTTTACACACCTCATGCACATATAGACTCTAACACGTTTGCACACCTCATACACACACTGTCTCCATCATGTTTACACACCTCATACACATATAGACTAACACGTTTACACACCTCATACACACACTGTCTCCATCATGTTTACACACCTCATGCACATATAGACTAACACGTTTACACAGCTCATGCACATATAGACTCTAACACATTTACATGCCTCAGACACATAAACTAACATGTTTACACAACTCATATACATATAGCCTCTAACATGTTTACACACCTCATACACATATAGACTCTAACACATCTGTCCATCCAGGACAGAACGACTGAGAGTGGGTAATGTCTGGGAAAGTATCCGTGGAAACCACAGGCCACACAGCATGGATGGAAAACCGAACCATTGGCATGCTGTCGTCGAGGGTCTGAGCAGAGGCCTGTGTTCCGCATTACCAGTGCAGGCTGCCTCACAGTGGAGCACATGGGGTTACAACAGGCGCTAAGCTGCTTATTACTGTGAGCTACAGCCAGAACTACAGTCTGAATTACAGCCTGATGTACAGTCTGAGTAACAGTTTGAACTACAATCTGAACTACAGCCTGAACTACAGTCTGAACTACAGTCTAAACTTGCCTCTCATGGTTTCATGCTGCTTGATTTCCATTTGGTTTGGTGACAAAAGAAAATAAGGCTAGTATGAAAAGCAATTGCAGGTTCTGTGTTGGTCCTAACCTTGTGTGTGTTGGTCCTAACCTTGTGTGTGTTGGTCATTAACCTTGTGTGTGTTGGTCATTAACCTTGTGTGTGTTGGTCCTAACCTTGTGTGTGTTGGTCCTAACCTTGTGTGTGTTGGTCATTAACCTTGTGTGTGTTGGTCCTAACCTTGTGTGTGTTGGTCATTAACCTTGTGTGTGTTGGTCATTAACCTTGTGTGTGTTGGTCCTAACCTTATGTGTGTTGGTCCTAACCTTGTGTGTGTTGGTCCTAACCTTGTGTGTGTTGATCATTAACCTTGTGTGTGTTGGTCCTAACCTTGTGTGTGTTGGTCATTAACCTTGTGTGTGTTGGTCCTAACCTTGTGTGTGTTGGTCCTAACCTTGTGTGTGTTGATCATTAACCTTGTGTGTGTTGGTCCTAACCTTGTGTGTGTTGGTCAATAACCTTGTGTGTGTTGGTCCTAACCTTGTGTGTGTTGGTCCTAACCTTGTGTGTGTTGATCATTAACCTTGTGTGTGTTGGTCCTAACCTTGTGTGTGTTGGTCATTAACCTTGTGTGTGTTGGTCATTAACCTTGTGTGTGTTGGTCCTAACCTTGTGTGTGTTGGTCATTAACCTTGTGTGTGTTGGTCATTAACCTTGTGTGTGTTGGTCCTAACCTTGTGTGTGTTGGTCCTAACCTTGTGTGTGTTGGTCATTAACCTTGTGTGTGTTGGTCCTAACCTTGGGTGTGTTGGTCCTAACCTTGTGTGTGTTGGTCCTAACCTTGTGTGTGTTGGTCATTAACCTTGTGTGTGTTGGTCCTAACCTTGTGTGTGTTGGTCAATAACCTTGTGTGTGTTGGTCCTAACCTTGTGTGTGTTGGTCCTAACCTTGTGTGTGTTGATCATTAACCTTGTGTGTGTTGGTCCTAACCTTGTGTGTGTTGGTCATTAACCTTGTGTGTGTTGGTCCTAACCTTGTGTGTGTTGGTCATTAACCTTGTGTGTGTTGGTCATTAACCTTGTGTGTGTTGGTCCTAACCTTGTGTGTGTTGGTCATTAACCTTGTGTGTGTTGGTCCTAACCTTGGGTGTGTTGGTCCTAACCTTGTGTGTGTTGGTCATTAACCTTGTGTGTGTTGGTCCTAACCTTGTGTGTGTTGGTCATTAACCTTGTGTGTGTTGGTCATTAACCTTGTGTGTGTTGGTCCTAACCTTGTGTGTGTTGGTCATTAACCTTGTGTGTGTTGGTCCTAACCTTGTGTGTGTTGGTCCTAACCTTTTGTGTGTTGGTCCTAACCTTGTGTGCATTTGGATGGTCACTTTGCTTTTTAATTATGTGCTGATTTCTGTAGATTTTATCCTGGGCAAATATTCCCTGTTGTGACTTCAGTGTACGCTCTGGGGTATTTGTTGTGTCTGTTATGTATTTATTCACTCATTATCTGTGTGTGTGTTGTGTGTATGTGTGTGTGAGAGTGTGTATTGTATAACTGCATAGTCCACAGATGTCAAATACTTTCACAGTTTGCCTGCAGAAAGGAGTCCAATGACCAAATCACCTCAAATTCAATCAAGATGGCGAACTAATGTGTATCTCTATTACTTGATTGGAGCAATAAAAGTGAGTCTGTCCCACCCAGCCCTCTCTCGCTCTCTCCCCCTCCCTCTTCCTCTCTCCCCCTCTCTTTCCCTCTCCCTCTCTCCCACTCCTCCTTTCTCTCCCTCCCTAGAGGCTGATTACTCCAGTGAGGGAGTTATCTCTTTTGGCACGCTGAGATCATTTGTTCCAGGAGCACGAGGCCTGGATCTTGATATGGCAGTTTACAGTGTGACCAGAATCACGTTTGCAGTCTTGGAAACGTGTCAAAGTCCGTGATAGATACCACAGGTGGACTTTGGATGCAAAGTGAGAACAGGGGCTCTTTAAACATTTCAAATCTCCAAAGAACAATTAAGTACTCAAGAAAAGGCGTCAGTTTCACAATGCTGAGGGTGTTTGGCCTGTTTTAGTTTAGCCTGGGCTGTGCTCTTTAACTCTTTTTCCCTACACATCTTAACTCAAGTCTGTAGAATACTGAACACCTGCTCCCTGCATGATGGAGAGAAAACACAGCCCGGCGCTCCTGAGGTCTGGAGCCCAGCGGGAGCCCAGAGGACTAGTTGAAACAGTGAGGGCAGAGGAGACAGAGGAGACAGAGGAGACAGTGGAGAAGAGACAGCAGGCATGTGACACACCGCGTCGTCTGTGTTTAGCTAGTCAGGTTACACAAGGAAACAATATCAGGCGGCACTTGTCTACTCACTACAATCACAATATTCACTACAATCACAACACTCACTACAATTACAATATTCACTACAATCACAACACTCACTACAATTACAATATTCACTGCCATCACAACACTCACTGCAATCGCAACACTCAGTACAACCACAACACTCACTACCATCGCAACACTAACTACAATTGCAACACTCACTACAATCACAATATTCACTTCAATCACAACACTCACTACATTCACATTCACTAGTGAGATCAACCATTAAACCCACTAGT
>NC_135220.1:5828342-5863342 GCF_052324685.1 Brachyhypopomus gauderio | reverse complement strand
GCTGCATTAGCAGTGGGGACCTCCACCTTCAGGAGCTGCATTAGCAGTGGGGACCTCCACCTTCAGGAGCTGCATTAGCAGTGGGGACCTCCACCTTCAGGAGCTGTATCAACAGAGCTGAGGAGAACATAGCTGAGAACAGAGCTGAGGAGAACAGAGCTGAGGAGAACAGAGCTGAGGAGAACAGAGCTGAGAACAGAGCTGAGGAGAACAGAGCTGAGGAGAACAGAGCTGAGGAGAACAGAGCTGAGAACAGAGCTGAGCAGAACAGAGCTGAGGAGAACAGAGCTGAGCAGAACAGAGCTGAGGAGAACATAGCTGAGAACAGAGCTGAGGAGAACAGTCCCACTGCAGATCAGTGTGTTAGTGCCAGCCCTGCCGTGCTCTGGGCAGCACACAGTAGTTCAACACATGTGAGTTCAGCAGGATGAGCAGCAGCTCTGTAAACCAGGGAGGTGATGTGTGATGTCACGGTCAGGGTGTGTATTCTGCTCTAAACGGTGCTGTTACTGAGAGAAACACAAGATGAGTAGCCTTCTCAAAAATATATAATTAAGGGAATCTGGGAGAGGTGTCACAGGTAAAGACAGTGTCTGCTTTCTGAGTTATGGGTGTGTGTGTGTATGTGTGTGTGTGTGTGTGTGTGTGTGTGTGTGTCAAGCTAGGGCCTTAGCATTCATTTAGTGACATCATTGCAGCACTGTGTCTCTGTTACAATAACTCATAACTTTCTCTCTCTCTCTCTCTCTTCCCCCATTCCTCTCTCTCCCTCTCTTTTGCTCACACTCTCTTTCTGTCTCTCTGTGTCATAGTCTCTTCTTCTCTTTCTCCCCATTTTCTCTCCCTCCCATTTTGTAATGTATCTAATGATTACATGGTTTCCTTAGTGACCACCAATCAAAGTGGGACACCAAAGCTCCGCCCCTTGGTGCTCCTTGCTGTTGCAGGCTGGTAGCAGCTAGACCAGAGCAGTCGAGTGTAGAGTGTTGTTGTTATTGTTAGTAGTAGCAGTAGTAGTAGAAGTAGTAGTTGTTGCAATAGTAGTAGTGATAGGAGGAGTAGTAGTAGTAGAAGTAGTAGTAGTTGTTGTTGTTGCAGTAGTAGTAGTGATAGGAGTAGGAGTAATAGTAGTAATAGTAGTAGTAGTAGTAGTAGTAGTAGTAGTAGTAGTAGAAGTAGTAGTTGTTACAGTAGTAGTAGTGATAGGAGCAGGAGTAATAGTAGTAGTAGTAGTAGTAGTAGAAGTAGTAGTTGTTACAGTAGTAGTAGTGATAGGAGCAGGAGTAATAGTAGTAGTAGTAGTAGTAGTAGAAGTAGTAGTTGTTACAGTAGTAGTAGTGATAGGAGCAGGAGTAATAGTAGTAGTAGTAGTAGTAATAGTAGTAGTAGTAGTAGTGATAGGAGCAGGAGTAATAGTAGGAGTAATAGTAGTAATAGTAGAAGTAGTAGTAGTAGTAGTAGTACAAGTAGTAGTTGTTACAGTAGTAGTAGTGATAGGAGCAGGAGTAATAGTGATAGGAGGAGTAGTAGTAGTAGTGATAGGAGCAGGAGTAGTACTAGTAGTAGTAGTGGTAGTAGTAGTAATAGTAATAGTTGTAGTAGTAGCAGTAGTATAAAATGTTTCCTCTGGCCTAAATGGCGAAAAAAATATGTAAATGCCACAGATCTTGTAACTATCATATCTCCACTAATCTGGTCTAGCTACTATCGTATATCCACTACTTTGGTCTACTTTTGGTCTGGTCTCCACTACTTTGGTTTGAATCTCCACTACTATGCCTGCTTCTCCTGTAGTTGGAGCAAGGGAGGAAGAAAGAAGGGGGGGGGGGGGGGTATCGTGTCTTCTCTCAGTGAAGTGCTAACATGGACAGTGGGAGGAATTTTTGTGGTTTTAATCCAAAGAGCTGCTCCATCTGTGTAAACTGGAGTCAGCCAGCATAGTGACTCTCTCTCTCTCTCTCTATACACACACACACACACACACACACACAACCACACACACACACTTTAACCCCTTCTACACCCTGAGCCTTACACTTACACACATGTCTAAATCTAATCCTAACCATACCCTCAAGGCCAATCTTTCACCTCTTTTGGAACTTCAAATGAAAGCAAATAATAGAACAAGCCAACTGCATACTCAGTGTCAGTATTTGTTTGTAATTATTGAAGAGAATCTTATCACTCAGCCCTAAATACTCAAACAAACATACACACACAAAAATATACATACACACAAACTACTCTGCCAATTCAGATCCTACATTATGAAAATATATAGTCTACAAAACACTCTCCATATTTAGGTCAGTACACAAAGTATAGAAACATTAAAACTGCAGAAAAATAAACTGACCAACTGCAGACATCACTTTCCCCTCGAACTCACATACACACACACACACACACACACACTACTAAGAGCCTGAGAGCCATAAAGGAGTGTGCCGAGTTCCTGCTTTGCTTGGCGCTGCATGTAGAGTCTAATGTGTGTGTGTGTGTGTGTGCGTGCATATGTGTGTGTGTGTGCGCGTGTGTGTAAAGGGGGTTATGTAAGTGTAAGCTACAGCACTCTGCTGCCTGCCTGTTAGAAACGTGACTCAGCTGGCAATGGCCTGTGTGCGTGTGTGATATGTGTGTATGCGTGTGTGTGTGCGTGTGTTTTTGCATGTGTGTGTGTGCATGTGTCTGTGTCTATGTGTGTGTGCGTGAGCATGTGTTTGTGTGTGTTTTTGTGCATGTGTTTGGGCATGGTTGTATGTGTTTGTGTGTATGTGTGTGTTCATGCGTGTGTGCTCCATTATCAGTTATATTGTACACTGAATCTGAGCTTTGCAAAGCTGCCATGACATGTTATTAGGAGTGGGAGTCAGCTGAGATGGGGAACAGAAAGTAGGTTAACCTCTCTCTCTCTCTCTCTCTCACACACACACACACACACACACACACACACACACACACACACACACACACACACACACACACACACACACTCCCTCTCTCTCTCTCTCTCACACACACACACACACACACACACACACACACACACACACACACACACACACACACACGCATGCACTAACACACTCCCTCACTCTTTCTCTCTCTCTCTCTCTCTCTCTCTCTCTCTCTCTCTCTCACAAACACACTCCCTCACTCACACACACACACAGTCCCCTTCGCCCTCTTCTGTTGGAATAGTTAAAAGCAGCCAGCAGTATCCATACACAGCATCTGACTAATATCATAAAGAGAGAGAAAGAGAGAGGGAGAAAGAGAGAGACATTATTTGATTATGACTACTGACTAATTTTTTTGTTTATTTAAGGTTTTTTTTGTTTGTTTTGTTTATATATTTATTCATTCATTCATTCCCTAACAGTTTTGCAGTGTCTAGAGCAATGAGCTCAAATCTGTCTAGTGTTATTAGTAAGTGTTCAGGCTTTGGCAATACAAAAGCACCTTGAATTGAATTGTGAGAGAGAGATAGAGAGGGATGCGAGAGATCATTGCTCTGTGAAACTGTTCAACTTATCCAGTCCTCTACCATTAAAGGAATCACATCTATTGAATGTCAGCCTAGTGGTTACCTGCAGACCTGCCCACACTTACCCGCAGACCCACCCACACTCACTCGCAGACCTGCCCACACTCACCTGCAAACCTGCCCACAATCACCCGCATAACCACCCACACTGACCTGTGGTCCCACTCACACAGGGGTGCAGAAGCTTTTTATGAGAGTTGCATCACTTGTCTCAGAAGACTGTCCACTGATGACACTGGGACCAGAGTATCCAACACAAACATCTGAGAAGTCTTCCTGCTGAGACCACAATGAGGATTGCAATAGACTTAACATATCACACACACTTCTATGAACACTTCTTACTGTTCATATAGCCTCTGTTAGCATTTTGTACACGCACAACAATTACATAAAGTGATATAAACTGTGTGTGTGCGTGCGTGCGTGTGTGCATGTGTGTGTGTGTGAATTTTTTTATTGGACACTACAGTAAGAGCTTGAAACAAGTTTGTGTGTCTACTTTTTCATTGATTTGAAATACAGTTTCGATGTCATCAATATGTCTGTGTGTGTCTGTGTGTGTGTGGGGGGGGGGGGTGCATTTATGCTCAGTGACTCACTGGGCTGTCCCTGGTTTGCAAGCTCTGAGCCTCCATGTTTATGACAGGAGCTGGCCCTGTACCCAGCCACTCACCCCAACACTGCCTGACACACTTAACCCCTTAGTGCTTTAGCTCTTCTTAAAAGCACACTAATGCTCCCACACTCTACACTTAACACTAACACACCCACACTCTACACTTAACACTAACACTCATACACTCTATATTTAACATTTGCATGTTCTCCCTGTACCCGTGTGGGTTTTCTCCGGGTACTCTGGTTTCGTCCCACAGTCCAAAGACATGCATGGTAGGTTGATTGATCACTCTAAATTGCCCATAGATGTGCTTTTACTTAAGAAACTTTTACTTAAGAATAATAATAATTATTATCACTCTAGTTTTGACATTGACTTGGGTGGAAAGCAATGAATGTGGTTACCTTTGAACCAGAGGTGGAAAGAGTACTGAAAAATTGTAATTGAGTAAAAGTATCTTTACTTTGCCTAAATTCTACTCAGAGTAAAAGTACAAAATTACTTCATTTTAAATGTAATTTGAGTAAAAGTTACTTAATTACTTTCGGTTATTTAATGCAAAAAAGGATGTCATGAATCAAATTCAGCACAAATTGCTTTAATCGATTTCAAAGCGTATTTAAGTGCACATCCACACTTAAAAGGTCAGCTGGTGCACATCCACACAAAAGATCAGCTGGGCTCAGGAACATACTTCCTCACAGCACAAGGAAAATCACAACACTATGATAAGAATAAAGAAATTTAAATGACAAATTATTTGAAAAACAAAATGCACACAAAATTAAATGCCTACAAGATACCACGAATCAAACTAAAATACAACAGGATTCCACTACTCACAATAAAATGCCACAGGATCCCACAACTCAAAATTAAACAAAATGCGAACAGGCTTCCACTATTTAAAACGTTCACAGGATCCAAGTATTCAAAATACAGTGCCCACAGGATTCCACTTTTCACAATAAAATGTCCACAGGATCCCACAGATCCTGATAGATAGAAGATTTAAAGATAAAACAATCTCATCCTTTTGGAAAAAAGTGCATCGGATAACGACTTGATTATGAGACAATGGAAAGGGCGCGCATAAGGCAAGGCCACGCATGTAACGTCAGGTGTAGCAACAATACACACCCCATCAAAACCAAGAGAGTAGTTGACCCAAGTGCCGACAAAACGCAAAGAGCAAAATGTGTGCGTGCGTCCACACACACACACACACAAGCAGCAAAACCAATCACACGAGACGCAGAATAAACTCAACGCGTAGAAAATAAACTCGACCGCAAAACACACGGAAGAGAAATGCAACAGAAAAGACACAGAGAAAACTCAACGCGAGAAAACAAAACTTAGGACTCCAGGGGAAGTAACAGGCAGCAGGCAGAACACAGCGTCAAAACAAAAACCCTTGCCAAAATAAACGAAGAATGGATAGGAAAAGATAAAGCAGGGGGAAAACTTGAGGTAGGCTAGTAAGCAGCGCAGGAGATAGTTACTCGAATAAGTAGTAGAAAAGCAAGAGTGATAAAGAGAGAGCATAATGTGGCGAAACACCTAAACAGAAGAAACGCAACCAGAGATCACAGAGAAAATGCTGAGGACGTGAAGGCAAGCCAAAACTATTCAGCAGCAATCCGTTTCACTAAGCTTTCTTAAGAAGCCATATAGACGGCTAAAACGGATGACTGCTGATTGCGCCTGGAGAGTCTAGGACTGACTAGGGTGCCTCTAGTGTTGTTAGGAGGAGTGGCAGCCAAGCCAGCCCTGACAACGCAATTGACTTTCAGTTCTGGGACTCAGAAGTTTACATTTCTGCCCGCATTAAATTTTTTACCATCAATATCTTTTTACTCAGTAACGTGTGGGGGTTCAAATGTACTGAATTAAAACTACTTCGAGTAAAAAGTAAAAATTACATATTTCAAAAACTACTCAGAAAATTACAAATTACTCATAAAAAGTACTCAATTACAGTAATGTGAGTAAATGTAATTTGTTACTTTCCATCCCTGCTCTGAACCCCTCCCTTTAGTTATGCTGCTCAGTCCCAAGAGAGGACACGTCAAAAACAAATGATTTTTTGCAAAGAAATATGTTTGCTGCATTTATAAGTCACAATTTTTTTACACAAGAAAAAAAATTGAAATTTTTTTTTTTTTCAATTGCATGGAGACTTTAAGATATTCAGTGTCCAGTATAATGGATATTTGGAATTAAGGGTATAGACTCATGCACGAGTTTGAAAACATCCAATATTTATTACTACTAACACAGGATCCAAAGCAAGTTAATTGTTAGGTGTTAGGGGAATCATGTAATACATTTTTACAGCAAAAATGACATACTAATATGGAAATACATATAAACATTTTGCAGTACATTTCCATTAGTTTAAAACAACTGAATTATCTTATTAATGTTACTCATTTATCACTATTCAAGTCAGCACATTAAGCATCTTGCTTAAGCGTCTAACTTATTATTTCAAAGTAGAATAGTCAGCATGTAACAATTGTTTTTGTAACTTGTTTTGCATCACTTTCTTTAATGGGACCTTTTGTGAAACTTATAAAAGCAGTTTCGTCAGATTGAATATACAGAAAAACATTGCATTTTGTGCATTTAATGCGTGATTTTTTTCTTGCAACCAGGGTTCTTGCACCTTTGAAAGCTGGTGCTTTCCTTACTCACCATTGGCAAATGCTCTGTCCCAATCTGTCTAACATCCCAGTCTGGCACAGGCTGACGTGCATTGTGCATGGAGACAGGAGGCGGAAGAGGTGCTGTGAGCTCATCCGTGCTCCTCCTTTTGACCCCTACTGAACACCAGACATTCTCCAACATAAAGACAGAAATCCAACAAATCTAATGTATCTTTTTTGGCAATGCCAAAGTATTCACAATCCTGAACATGTTCAACCCATGAATTCACAAGAGCCAAATCCACAAAATAAAAAAAAAAAAAACACGCACTGACCACTTTGAGTGCTAATCCTGTATAATGAAATCATTGGATCGCAGAGGTCTACTTTTCACAGTACAGCAGGCCCCCTACTGGTCGCCCCCGTCCACAGCAGCAATTGTCTTGTTGTTGCGTTGTGTTTGTCCGTCAGGTGGGTGGGGCCTATGATGTGCCTCACCTGACGGTCGTTTGTTTGTCTATATATGTCTTGTCTTTGTACCAGTTGACTGCTAGTCATTGTATCCTTCATTTGGATCTTGTCACGGGTTTTTGGTTTGCGCACTTTATTTATTAAAACCTCCCTTTCCCCTGAGACTTGGCGTGATCGCTTCCATTTTATTTTACACTCCCTGCCCATTACACTACTCCACCCATATTTTGGTTGTATGAACCAACAATGTGTGGCCTTTTAACACTTTTGTAGGCTTTGTCTTTTTTTCAGTATAGCGCCTAATTTTTGGTTGTGATCCATGGATTGTGGATGTCATTACAACAGTCCTGTTGTCCATCCATTTTACAACACACAGTTTCATTGTTCCTTTACCAGTTCACAGTTGGAACGACTGCCTTCCTTTTTCAGTGTACTCTCAATGGGCAAGTCCCTTGGGATCTGAGTAACGGCGGGAATTTGTACTACTGGTTTGTAACACAATCTAATGCATGGCAAACACAAGCATCCCATCACAATGTGTGACCCAACCAGTTGTCCGATTTCAGACTGTGATGTTTTGAGTCGTGTACCATTTTGCAAAGATCGTATGTTAGTTTGGTCCCTAACTACCCAAAATTCATCACCAAAGTACTGTTGAAAGTAGTTCTGAGGTGTCCAGTGTTCTCTGCATCAGGTCTGTACTGTGGATCTACAGTCCCTGACATAAGTTATGTCGCTTATCCATGTTGTGGAAACAAAAGCTTATAACCTGACTTTAAATTCATCGATTGGTTTTAGAAATGACTCATATGAAAGCTGAAACCCTCCCAAATGAGATTTAATTTACGAAAATAAATTTGCTTTACTATAGAAATATTGATCATTTAATGAGCACAGAAAGGTCAGATTTTGACAAGACAAAAGTTGTTGCCCACAGAATGTAAGGTGAAAATCAAACAAATTATTCACTTCATATACATACATGATGTTGTGGTGCTATTAGAGCCATATATAATATTTTGTGTGACTTCCACGAGCTTGAAGGACCGCATCCATGCGATTCGACAATGAATCATATAATTCATATTCATATAATTCATATAATATAATGCATATAATAATAATAATTTATTGATGAAGTCATCAGGAATAGCAAAGAATGCAGTCTCACATGCCTCCCAGAGTTAATCAAAATTCTTTGGTTTTGTCTTCCAAGCTTCCTCTTTCATCCTACCCCAAACATGCTCAATGATGTTCATGTCTGGTGACTGGGCTGGCCAGTCCTGGAGCACCTTGATCTTCTTCGCCTTGAGGAACTTTGATGTAGAGATGGATGTATGAGATGGAGCACCATCCTGCTGCAAAATTTGACCCCTTTTACGATTGGGAATGTAAGATGTAGCTAATATTTTAGGTGATTTTTTAAAATATAATATTTTAGGCTATTGATATTGCCTTCCACCTTGCAAATGTTTTGCACACCCCCATACGGAATGTAACCCCAGACCATGATCTTTCCACCACCAAACTTGACTGTTTTCTGGGTGAATCTTGGATCCATATGGGCTCCAGTAGGTCTCCTGTAGTATTTGCGGCGGCTGTGGTATAATTCAACTGAAGATTCATCTGAGAAATCCACCTTCTGCCACTTTTCCAGTGTCCATCCTTTTAGCAGGCTGTGGGCCTTTTGTTTAGTGCTGGCTTCTGGGCACTGATTCGACCATGGAGGCCATTTCGAGACAGAATCCTACAAACTGTTCTAGTTGACACAGGGACTTGAGGTGACCAGGCCTGGTGGAGCTCTGCTGCAGTGGAAGAAGGACTGGCTTTGGATTTTCTAACCAACAAACATTCCTCCCGAGCAGTTGTCTTGTGGGGTCTGCCGGACCTGGGCTTGTCAAAAACATATCCAGTCTTTTCAAATCTCTGGGAGGCATGTAAGACTGCATTATTTGCTATTCCTGATGACTTCATCAATAAATTGTATGAATCATTGTCGAACCGCATGGATGCGGTCCTTCAAGCTCGTGGAAGTCACACAAAATATTAAATATGGCTCTAATAGCACCACAACGTCATTCACCAGTGTTATGAAGCATATATTTGTATATGAAGTGAATAATTTGTTTTATTTTCATCTTACATTCTGTGGGCGACAAAACTTGTCTTGCCAAAATCTGACCTTTCTGTGTTCATTAAATGATCAATATTTATGCAATAAAGCAAATTTATTTTTGTAAATTAAATCTCATTTGGAAGGGTTACAGCTTTCATATGAGTCATTTCTAAAACCAATCGATGAATTTAAAGTCAGGTTATAAGCTTTTGTTTCCACAACATGGATAAGCGACAGAACTTATATCAGGGACTGTACATATGCTGGAACATCAAAAGGTTTGAATGCTGCATGCTTGAATAAGTGCCTTGATTGTCCAGACTGTTCAGCTTCCTGTAAAATATTTCAATATGCAACAAAATTGAACAATATTTAAAATTACAATGCCTTTTATTTTAACATTAAGCTAAGTTTAATTTAGGTTACCTGTTCCTTTTCATCTGGAATGTCCTCAGAATGACTGGAGTCCCTATCACTTTCTCTATCCTGTGTATATTCATCCTCACTACTCTCAACACTGCAGTCACTATCATCTAGTAACTGAAGAACATCTACTATTAGGCCTAAACAGACATGAGAAGATAAGCATACCAGAAAATCTATGAACACTAATGTAATATCGATCATTAGATGCACGTACTCACTATACATAAAAGGCTAGAGTCAGCAACATTCTATACACTGTAAATCCGGATTTTATATCTACTCAACTGTTTAATTTCAATTTACATAAATATTTAAGTTTTGTTGCTGTTTGATATACTTATCAAATCTAAGTATATTGTACTCATATTTGCACACACTGAAATTTACTAACAATTTTAAGTTTAATGAACTGAAAATTAAATGTTTTCAACTCATCAACTTAAATACTTTATTGTTGAACACCCGCCGCAAAGATGTCGTTAAACTCCGCCCACGCATTTCACCTCGGATGGAGAAATTTGGCGCCATTTTCCTCTTGGAGAAAGATGAACACGGTGAGTGTTATTTATTCAGTCTTATTGAAAAAGGTTTAATTTGATTATGTGAAATGCATTATGTACAATAAAACACCCTCTGAGGTTATATACGTATAAAACCTTGATGCCAGGGACCGAATAACAAACGTGTTGAGGTGATTAGCACAGTTAATGTTAGCATACCTAACCTAGCTAAGTTAGCAAACTGGTAGCGATAGCTAGCCAGTTAGCGCTCCATAATTTGACAGTGAAGATTAAAATAAATGCATAATTACATCAAAACAATACTTGTCTTCAAACTAAGACCAACGTAGTGTTTTCCACTACGCCGGTTTTAAAAGTATTAGCGGCTCGCTAGGCTTGTAAACAAACCGCGCACCACGAAGGTGTAGCAGTGTGTCGCCCACAGAGTGATGAGGTAACCGGGCCACGACACACACCGTTAGTGCAGGTGAGAGTGGACCGGCTGGGCAGCCGCATGAAACCAGGCAAAGAGCCACAGGTTGGCCACTCCTGAGTTAGAGGGTGTCACAATAATTGGAAGAAGAGGAAAACTTAGCTTGACCAACAATGTTACGAACACAGCTCGAAAAGATCTGAGTGTTGCGGGGCACCTTATAACTTATATCCACCGCCTTCCAAAGAAGAGGACCTGCGTCTAAGGCTGAAGGCGCTAAATTTAAAACATCCACCCAAACGTCCATACGTCTGCTCTTATCATTTTGTGGAGGGGAAACCAACACCAGATCATCCTTATCCCGAGAAATGGCTCGGTTATGAAGCTCCGATTAAGCAAACGCGTCAGGTGCTTGTGAAGCTATCAGATAAGTAACTATTTTATAATCAGTGGCCACATCTTTTCCTTGCATTCATTTTGTAATTTTAAGTAATTAAGTAAAGAAGTAAATAGACAAGAATGCCTATTTTATGAAAAAAATCATTAAAATGTAGTAGTGTACACTAATGCGAAAATAGCTGACCGGAAGTTCTAACACAAAGGCGGAAGAAACACACTTGAAAGTGGGCGTGGCGAAATATGGTGAATACGGCCTCAACAACGTCAACAATTTTCGTTCGCCAACCCCCCCGTCAACGATGTGGAACACACCTGCATCCCCAGTAATAGTATTATTTTTTCTTGTGAGAGGTATTAAAAAGGTCTTAAAAGTCATTGAATTTGAGATTTAAAAATGTGCAGATACCCTGCATGAGAGGTGAGGGCTCCCCTTATGTTCGGGGACTAGTTATGTTAACTAGTATGTACAAGTTCACTTCTGGTTATTGTATCCTTTACTTGGATTATGTCACGGGTTTTGTGCTGGTGCACTTTATTCATTAAATCCTTCATTTTCAATGAGACTTGTGTGATTGTGTCCTTCTTTTACTTGAGCACCATTGCTCTTAACCCTCAATTGCTCACTTGTATAAAAATGAGATTAAAATGTAAGTCGCTCTGGATAAGGGTGTCTGCCAACTGCCGTAAATGTAATTAGAATTAATGGGTAAAGCGATTAGGATAACAAGTACAGAAAAGTTCAATCATTGTACCCTTGATGCAAACCAACTTTATATTTTAAGTAATACTGACTTACATTTTCATTGCACATTACTTAAATTTTTTAGTAAACTCAACTTATCCCTTTAGGCAAAACAACTTTATATTTTAAGTAATACCAACTTAAGTTTTCATTGTACATTACTTAAATTTTTAAGGCAACCGGTTTACTAATATTTTTAAGTAAACTCAACTTATCCAGGCTTACAGTGTAGACTAATTCCAAATGTCCATATAGCTGGTATATATGGACTGGTGTATATATATATATATATATATATATATATATATATATATATATATATATATATATATATATATATATATATATATACAGTATATAGCAGTATACCGCCCAATGGAGGATGGGTCTGAGTCTTCTGAGTCTTGGTCCTCCCAAGGTTTCTTCCTAATCCCCGCCATCATAAGGAGTTTGTCTTGCTCATTAAGGATCTGGACCCATACAATTGTAAAGCTGCTTTGTGACTACATGTGTTGTAAAAAGCACTATATAAATACATTTGACTTTGACTTGGACACTATCACTGTCACTCAAACACTACATTTAACACTAACACACACTAACACTGTCACTCAAACACTACATTTAATGCTAACACTAGCACTCAAGCACTCTACATTTAAAACACACTAACACTGTCACTCAAACACTACATTTAACACTAACACACACTAACACTGTCACTCAAACACTACATTTAACGGTAACACTAGCACTCAAACACTCTACATTTAACACTAACACACATTAACACTAGCACTCGCATACTACAATTAACACTAACACACACTAACACTGTCACTCATGCACTCAAACTCTCCTCCTCACCACTGCACTTGATCTCCTCCACACATCTTGTCGTGTCTCTGTTAGCAGTCGTGTCTCCAACACTGGAGTCATCATTCCCCAAACTGACCCATACTGCTTTGGCCCTTGTGTTATTATTTTGAGCTTGCCTACAATTGTACTTTCACAAGTTTCACACACACACACACACAAACACACACACACACATCAAAGTGGATATTCACTAGATAGGCCTATTGACTAATTAGTGAGGACCCAGACACTTTGAAAGCCACTTGTATTTTCATTAGGAATTAGATCACAAACAACAGGCTTATTCTAGTCAGCTAATACAAACATAAAAGGGAGTGACTGAAGCCCAACACCAAAGACTCATAATGATTCAGTTCACTAATGTGTGTGGCTTATTTACTTTACTTTACTGGATGTGTCAGACATGTTTTATGATGTCAGGAACACTATTCTCATATTTGTTGTTACTTTATACTTCTTGGTATTACAGTATGAGTTCATACATTCAGTATGCCTGTAGCATTTTATAAAATGATATAGGTCTCACTTCTCATTAACCATGTTACTGTAATTACTGAACAAATCACATAGCATACCACATAATGTTACACATAATACCACATAACATAACACAAAACATCACATAACACATAACACAACATAACATATCATATAACATAACACCACATAACATATAATATACCACATAACAACATACCATATAACACAACACATAACATATACCACATAACATAACACATAATCAGTTCAGTCAAGCTGGACACAGGAAGATGCTCACACTCTGGATGTACTCATTAGCATGGTGGGGTGAACACAACCTCTCCTTCCTCCTAGACTCACACACACTCCTCCTCTCACCCGAGCAGAGGTGAGATGGCAGCACCGCCCCCCCTCACACACACACACACACACCTCTTTCTCTGTCCACTCCTTTCCTGAGTGCAGCAGTGGTTTGTGGGATATGTTTGTGCAGTCGTGCTTCGCTTGGATGGAGTTGTCGTGGGAACAGAGGGACTCCCCCACTGCTGAGTACCACAAACATTTGGAAGATCAGTTTCAGGATAAACGGTTCCTACTTCATCATGGTTCCTCTTTTCCGGAGTCAGTATGTTTTGTTTCAGATAGGCAATTCCAGAATGCTGTGACTCTGTCTGTGCCTGGTGAGTGCCTGTTCCCCGGAAGGTTCACAGTCTGTACTCTGCAGGTACCACAAGAATTTCATATCTGAGACATTTAGTATGTGTCATTAAAGTCCCTGGACTTATCATGAATGTTTTCACAGACATCATCATCTTTTATATACAGACATTTTCTTCATTAAATAAAGATTTCTGACTCAGTAAGTAGGATTCATTTCATTTACAAAATTGTAGAACAAGGGTTTGTGTGAATACCTAAACTACACACACTCGCGCGCACACACACGCACAGACACACACACACACACACACACACATACATATTAACATGCACACATTGAGTGTCACAGGTTTGTGAACAACATGGCAGGAGTTCTGGCACAGGATCAGCGTAGTTTGGTCCTGTAGTTTGGTCCTGTAGCTTGGTCATGTGGTTTGGTCCTGTAGCTTGGTCCTGTAGTTTGGTCCTGTAGCTTGGTCCTGTAACTTGGTTCTGTAGCGTGGTCATGTAGTTTGGTCCTGTGGTTTGGTCTTGTAGTTTGGTCATGTGGTTTGGTCCTGTAGTTTGGTCCTGTAGCTTGGTCATGTGGTTTGGTCCTGTAGCTTTGTCCTGTAGTTTGGTCCTGTAGTTTGGTCCTGGAGCTTGGTCCTGTAGTTTGGTCCTGTAGCTTAGTCCTGTAGTTTGGTCCTGTAACTTGGTCCTGTAGCTTGGTCTTGTAGTTTGGTCCTGTGGCTTGGTCCTGTAGTTTGGTCCTGTAGCTTGGGCCTGTGTTTTGGTCCTGTAGCTTGGTCCTGTAGCTTGGTCATGTGATTTGGTCCTGTAGCTGTGTCCTGTAGTTTGGTCCTGTAGCTTGGTCTTGTAGTTTGGCCCTGTGGTTTGGTCCTGTAGTTTGGTCCTGTGGCTTGGTCCCGTAGTTTGGTCCCGTAGTTTGGTCCTGTGGCTTGGTCCTGTAGTTGGGCCTGTAGCTGTGTCCTGTAGTTTGGTCCTGTAGCTTGGTCTTGTAGTTTGGTCCTGTGGTTTGGTCCTGTAGCTTGGTCTTGTAGTTTGGTCCTGTAGTTTGGTCCTGTGGTTTGGTCCTGTGGTTTGGTCCTGTAGCTTGGTCCCGTAGCTTGGTCCTGTAGTTTGGTCCTGTAGCTTAGTCCTGTAGTTTGGTCCTTTAGCTTGGTCCTGTAGCTTGGTCCTGTAGTTTGGTCCTATAGCTTGGTCCCGTAGTTTGATCCTGTAGTTTGGTCCTGTGGTTTGGCCCTGTAGTTTGGTCCCGTAGTTTGGCCCTGTAGTTTGGTCCCGTAGTTTGGTACTGTAGCTTGGTCCTGTAGTTTGGCACTGTAGCTTGGCCCTGTAGTTTGGTCCTGTAGTTTGGCCTGTAGTTTGGTCCTGTAGTTTGGTCCTGTAGTTTGATATGTACAGTATGAATGTGTACAATTATAGAATCACTCTCCATTCAATGAAGTTCATCCTACTGAATCTATATTTAACAGAGGAAATGACGGTCAAATGTGATTGTCTGATTGGGTGTAATGTATTTCTGTTTTAGTGTAATCACACCATCAAGGATCTTCTCTGCGGCTGCTTATAGTTCTGGATTAACTTGGAGATTTTACTGTATTTACAACAGATCATGGTGTTTAGATCTAGGTTGTCTTCTCACACCCTATTTGGCTCTCATCAGTCTGTGTGTGTGTGTGTGTATGTGTGTGTGTGTGTGTGTGTGTTGAGGGGGTGTGAGTGGGTGCAGACAAAATGTTCTGTGTGTGCGCATGTGTTTAACTGTGTGCATGCATGTGTGTGTGTGTGTAATCTCTCTCTCTCTCTCTGTGTGTGTGTGTGTGTGTGTGTGTGTGTGTGTGTGTGTGTGTGTGTGTGTGTGTGTGTGTGGTGGAGGGTGCTTGCTGTGTACTTTTATGACACACCACAGCTCGTATAAAGTGATTCACTGTGTAGGTTTATCTGCTGCTAAAAACCCAAGTGATGTTGATTCACTTTTCTCTGTTAATGAATCTGGCTGTGGGTGGTGCTGTGTCTGGCTGTGAATGGTGCTGTGTCTGGCTGTGGGTGGCGCTGTGTCTGGCTGTGGGTTGTGCTGTGTCTGGCTGTGGATGGTGCTGTGTCTGGCTGTGGGTGGCGCTGTGTCTGGCTGTGGGTGGTGCTGTGTCTGACTGTGGATGGTGCTGTGGCTGGCTGTGGGTGGGGCTGTGTCTGGTGCTGTGGGTGGCGCTGTGTCTGGCTGTGGGTGGTGATGTGTCTGGCTGTGGGTGGTGCTGTGTCTGGCTGTGGGTGGTGCTGTGTCTGGCTGTGGGTGGTGCTGTGGCTGGCTGTGGGTGGTGCTGTGGCTGGCTGTGGGTGGGGCTGTGTCTGGTGCTGTGGGTGGCGCTGTGTCTGGCTGTGGGTGGTGATGTGTCTGGCTGTGGGTGGTGCTGTGTCTGGCTGTGGGTGGTGCTGTGGCTGGCTGTGGGTGGTGCTGTGGGTGATGCTGTGGCTCTCCTCAGGTGCCAAAACACATTCAGTAAGGAGATGAGGACTCCCCTCACTGAGCTTTGGTACTGGTTGTAAGTCAATAGGACAGCACAGAGAGTAAGATCTGTGATCTAGGTCATGACCCCAGCCATAATGTCAAGAAAAGGTGTAGAGAAAGAGAGGGAAAAGAATGAAATGAGAATGAGAGATGACAAGGGAAGGAGGTGAGAGAGAAAAGTGGAAAAAAGACAGTGAGAGAGAAAGGGAAAGAGAGAGAGGCAGAGGAAGAGAGAGGCAGAGAGAGAGAGAGTGATGAAAGGAGAGAGAGGGAGAGAGTGGAAGAGGAGACATTTGCCTTAACTGTCTATCTTGTGGACTCGTTATTGATTTACTCAGCTTCTAGATTGCTCACTCGGATAATTGGTTAATTAACTAGGTAATTGTTCACAATAATTAGCCATCTTAGGATATTGTGTGTAATGAACAATATTGGTGCCTGTCGCATTGATGCAGATCATTGGACAATGAAGCTCCCTCCCTACAGACAAGATCAATGAAGCCCCACCCCCACCCCTTCCGTGAGCTGGTTGCCCCATAATATTGGGTCTCATTGTGTAGTGTATTTGTGGCTTCTAAGGGTGTAATGTTGGAAAGAACCATATGACATGTGGGAGTAATGTGTGTGCGTGTGTGTGTGTGTGTGTGTGCGTGTGTGTGTGTGTGTGTGTGTGTTTTATTTATAGTCAGGAGGTCAGGAAATGGCCGATATCTATGGCTGGTGTCTTAATAAGGCAAATGAAAAAATATTTGGTTGTAAGTGCCTATAGCAAAGACACATTATTGTATTGTATATGATTGTCCAATTAATGAACTTTAACCTTTAATCCAAATGGATTTTCCTAGGATGTCCATAGGTTCCAGGAGGGGAAATAAACACATTATGGTCATGGCGTCCTCTGAGAAGGTCATTGTTGCCTTTTGAAATGTTTTTTTAGAGTTTAAACCTTTCCCAAACTTGAGAATTCCTCCTGCAGAACAGCATGTTAGCACAATGCTAATGCTAACACTGATATCCTTCATCTGGGCTTTCCACCTCCTCAGATGTTCTGTAAGACAGCAACACAGGAAGTGTGTGTGTGTGTGTGTGTGTGTGTGTGTGTGTGTGTGTGTGTGTGTGTGTGTGTGTGTGTGTGTGTGTGTGTGTGTGTGTGTGTGTGTGTGTGTGTGTGTGTGTGTGCTTGAGTGGAAATCCCCTCTCCTGTGAGACTCTGATATGGTCAGTGTGACTGGAAACCAAAGGACAGATGTGTATGTTTGTGTGTACCTGTTTGTGAGTATGTCTGTGTGTGTATATTTCTGTGTGTGTGTGTGTGTGTGTGTGTGTGTGTGTGCGCGCGTGTGTGTGTGTGTGTGTGTGTGTGTGTAAAGGGGGAGGGGAGAGAGTGGATGACTCATTGCTCATTTACAGTTAATGAGGGAAGACAGGAAGTCTGGGAAAGAGACGGTTGTTTGTACATATAGATGTGTGTGTGTGTGTGTGTGTGTGTGTGTGTGTGTGTGTGTGTGTGTGTGTGTGTGTGTGTGTGTGTGTGTGTGTGTGTGTGTGTGCGTGTGCGCATGTGTGAGTGTGTGTGTGTGTGTGTGAGTGTGTACATATCAGTAATATTAGTAATCAGTAATTGTTGTAATTGTTAGTAATTCTAAACAGCAGCTTCATACACATGTAAATCTCTACATCTATTCACACTGTAGCCGCAGTGATATTGTTGGACATCTCAGCAGCAGCCTGGAGCTGATGAGACAAACCCAGCAATTATCCTGTGACTCACAGACATGAGACTCATACAGGTCTCTGCACTGCCCACAAACATGTGCATTTATGAATGTATGTGTGAGACAGACAGCAGGGACAGAAAGAGAGAGCGAGAGAGAGAGAGAGAGAGAAGGAGGGAGAGAGACAGAGAAAGGGAGAGAAAGAGGGGGAGCGTGTTTGTAAATGCTTAAATTCCTATGGGCAGTGTATCTAAGTATTTTTGAACTGACATGATTAATGTGTGTTGACCTGATTTAAAGGTTAATACTTTATGGCCTTTGACCTTTTGACCCCTGTGTCATACCACTGAGCAAACCAAACACTCATTCTTTCTAGTTTTCTTTTCATCTTTTTTGAACTTGTCCATTCCACAGAAGGGTCTGTTCTACCTTCTCCTCTCCTCTCTCATCCTCTCCTCCCCTCTCATTCACACACAAACACATATGCACATGTATGTACCCCCCCCCCACACACACACACACACACACACACACATTATAAGTGCTTACAGTAGCGAACCGTGACCATTAAACCTGGGCCCGCTCCCCCCCCCCCCCCCTTTCCTAATTAACAGCAATAAATAAAAAAACTGAGATTACAGTACAGCTTTAGAAACGCAATAAATAATAATATCTGTACTAGATAACTTCTTAAGCAAAATAAGGTTCCAACAAAATAAGGTTCACAGCTCCATGTTCCTCAGAAGCGTAATATGTAAACAACGCGCACGAGGACATCAAAGGAATGAATCGAAACTAGCTAGCGTTGGTACGCTAACGCCAGCTAGCGCCGCCACAGCGGGCGGAAATTATCATACAGTTAAGCCCGCCCACTAAGAGGGATGATATGATTGGTCAATTTTGCTGTCATTTGAAACTGGTACTACGCTGAATTATAACTCTGTAAACGAACAGCGGGCATCACAGTCCTGATAGGGGGAGACACAGCCTCACAGGCTTCCACTTAACCCCTCACCTTCCAACACAGATTGAATAGACACGGTTGAATAATGTATTTGCTTATATTTCTGTAATTGTTTAGATGTCGATTGTCAAACTGTTTGTCAAATTTTATATATTTATATTTTAAGAATATTTTAGGCCCTCTGAGAGGGCGTAGAGGGCCCTGACGGTTCCCCACTGACTGCTTATAAGGTGTATGCCCTCTGTGGTCAGACAGGTCCCACCTAGGTCCTGCTTCAGTAGTCCTGTACATCCTGCAGAGTGTGTTCAGTATGATTAACACACCCCCTGCACTGCTGTCCAGGGTCTATGTGGATCTGAGAGTCAGTGTGTCTAGTGTCATGCACCACTTACACAGACAAGACTAATCAAATCCTGTTTTATCTCCCTTTTTATCAATCAGAACATGATTGATATGTATTTCTCCACATGTCTCTCTCTCCACATGTCTCCCTGTCCATGTGTCTCCCTCTCCGCATGTCTTAAGCCTGGTTTATACTTTCGCGAGCGACCGTAGCGCGCGGCTCCGCCCACCTCGCGCGACCCTGCGCGAGCGGTGTTGGCGTTTATACTTTCGCGAGCGTCGCGAGCGTCACTGCAGTGTAAAATATGGCTTTGCAGTGTTGTCCGAAACGATACGTTCCTCTTGTAATTCCAGGACGAAACATGAGAGAACGTGATGACGTTAAGATTGGGCACTTTGAAAATAAACCATTAAATAATGTGATAAAAAAGCGAATTATTTCGATTCATTTCGAGTGTATGTATAAATATTTAACTTAATTAAGTTTAACGTGCTGGGAAATACTGAAATGGACCTTTAAAGTGACGTACAAGTGCTTTAATTCCACCTTGTATAGGTGTATGAACCCGGCAAACATGACTTTGTCCATCGCGCTGAAGCGCAGCGCGCGCGCGAAGTTACAAAATTCGAGAGGTGCACGACCTCGCGAACGGACAGCGCGCGAGGCCCTCGCGCACGGGCGGAGCCACAGCGATTACGTCATTTTCGCCGCGCGGACCCTCATGTCTTCATGTGCGGCTTTAGTCTTCATGTGTCTCCATCTCCATGTGTCTTCCTCTCTGCATCTCTCTCTCCATGTGTATTCTATGTGTGTCTCCCTCTCCACATGTTTTAGCCATCATGTGTCTCCCTCTCTGTGTGTCTCCCTCTCTGTGTCTCACTAGCAGATGAATAGGCCTGTCCTGCATTAGCAGATATTCACATTCAAATTCAAATTATATTCATATTCAAATCCTGTTTGTATGGATGGGCTGACAAACCCTCTGAAACTGCTATTTGTACAGGAGTGTTTAACCTGGGGAATTATCTCAGTCTTGACAGTGTGTGTGTGTGGGAGGGGGTGGTGTAAGTGTGTGTATGTGTAAGATATCAAAGGTTAAAATGTGTGGCAGGATCCCTTGAGATAGATTTAACACCACATACTCATGCACAAATGCACAGACAGACAGACACACACACACAAACACACACACACACACATCCACACCCACACACCCCCACACAAACACACACCCACCCACACACATACACACACACACATACATACACCCACACCCACACACCAGACAGTGGTAACAACTCATAATTCAAATGATATCTGTTTGCCAAATATATATGTTAAAAAGCAAATATGTAGGTTAAACAGAACCCCAAGACTCAAAGAATGATGTAATGTAATGCCTCTTAACTCTTAACTCATAACTGCCGCTTAACCATGTTGTTTGTATGTGTATGGGAGATTCAAGAGAAACAGAGGTCAACCATATGCCAGTTACAACACATGCGTGAGTGTATCAACACACACACACACATACACACCAGCTGATCATGGGCCACCTGCATAAGCTGTTGGAGTCTGAACCAGCTCTTGCGTTTACCCAGAAGAATGCAAGACCCCAGATATCCATCCATAGAGTAGTGTGTGTGTGTGTGTGTGTGTGTGTGTGCGTGCGTGTGTGTGTGCGTGTGTGTGTGTGTGTGTGTGTGTGTGTGTGTGTGTGTGTGTATGTATATGTATGTGGGTATGCCTGTGTGTGTGTGTGTGTGTGTGTGTGTGTGTGTGTGTGTGTGTGTGTGTGTGTGTGTTGATTTGCCTGTGTGTGTGTGTGTGTGTGTGTGTGTGTGTGTGTGTGTGTGTGTGTGTGTATGTGTGTATATGTATGTGGGTATGCCTGTGTGTGTGTGCGTATGAATGTGTGTGTGTGTGTGTGTGTATGTGTGTATATGTATGTGGGTATGCCTGTGCGTATGAATGTGTGTGTGTGTGTGTGTGTGTGTGTGTGTGTGTGTGTGTATGTGTGTATATGTATGTGGGTATGCCTGTGCGTATGAATGTGTGTGTGTGTGTGTGTGTGTGTGTGTGTGTGTGTGTGTGTGTGTGTGTGTGTGTGTGTGTGTGTGTGTGTGTGTGTGTTTACAGGAGAGAGGGAGAGTGTGAGAGGGAGAGTGTGAAAGAGACTGCAGGCTGCAGTTCCCACTGTAACAGACCTAAAGGGACACCTGACACATAAGGGCTGCCAGAGGTCAAGGGCTGAAGGGCACACTGAGTGAAACCATCCCTCCTGCACACACACAGTAAGACAGGTTAACAGTCACAGGTGTGTGTGTGTGTGTGTGTGTGTGTGTGTGTGTGTGTGTGTGTGTGTGCTGACATATCGTTGACCTCTGTTTCTCTTGACTCTCCTGTACTCCTGTGTTTCTGTGTATGCGTGTGTGTGGGGGGGGGTATGGTGTATTTGCTTATGTGTGGGGGGTGTGGTGTGTGTATATGTAGGGGAGTGGTGTGTGTGTGTGTGTGTGGTGTGTTTTTAGGGGAGTGGTGTGGTGTGTTTGTAGGTGAGTGGCATAGTGTGTGTGTGGTGTGTTTGTAGGGGAGTGGTGTGGTGTGTGTTTGTAGGGGATTGGTGTGGTGTGGTGTGGTGTGTGTGTGTGTGTGTGTGTGTGTGTGTGTGTGTGTGTGTGTGTGTGTGTGTGTGTGTGTGCAGGGGAGTGGTGTGGTGTGGTGTGTTTACACTGATCAGTATCTCCTCTCTCATCGTTTTATAGGGCCAGTCACCAGGCATTAACACTGCTGTTATCTGTCTCTCTCCGTCTTTCACTGTATTTTTTCTGTAACGCCTCCAATGTTATTTCATCTTATTTATAATGTTTTATTTGCATTAATTCATATTTAACCAAAACCACTGTAGCATCTGAAACGTCTGAAACACCCGTACCGGCTGCAGGATGACTGTCAGATTCACACAGTATTTGAGACAATACAGGAAACATTGAATTGCTTCTTCCATTCAGATCTCTTCAGTTATCATTAAAAGGTCTTCAAATGCCAGTGTCTCCTCCTGCCCACCCAATCTTGTAGTGTTTCTTTTTCCTCTGTGTTGTCCTCATAAATTCTGACTTTGTTTGAATAAATGTGTGTTTGAAGTTCAAATGATTGGTGCTATTATTTAAAGGTCAGCAATATTTAATTTGTTTTACTGATTCAACTTCATTTTTCAGTACACAATGCAGCGTCATATTGTAAAGTTATTATCTCACCTTTGAGAGTTTTTGTTTGTGTTTATAGAGAAAGATTAAGAGGTGTTGGTCCAGCAGGCAAAGGGGGAGGGGCTCTGAGCAAAGGGGGAGGGTCTGATTAGAGGGGGAGGGGCTCTGATCAGAGGGGGAGGGTCTGATTAGAGGGGGAGGGGCTCTGATCAGAGGGGGAGGGTCTGATTAGAGGGGGAGGGGCGAGATGTAAAGACTATAACTGCATTAATAGAGAGTTTCCTGTTCACTGTATCTATTAAAGCATTTTTATATCAGAATTATAGTGTATATTTCAAACCTGCACAATTTACTCTATTTTAACACTCTATTTTAAATTTTAGAGTTTCTCAATATTTTGATCATATTTTTTGAGAATATTTATTTTTCATCTGTGGTGTAAATGTAGATGAAAATCGTATGGATACACCAGGGAGCTGAGGCTCCTCTTTCAATGTCCAGGTGAGTATAACCTGTTTTAACATCCCTCTCTCTCTCTCTCTCTCTCTCTTCCTCTCTCTCTTCCTCTCTCTCCCTCTCTCTCCCTCTCTCTCCCTCTCTGGGAAGAAGTACATCTGTCATCTGTTAGAGAGTCATTTGCTGACTGGAGCAGCAGAGATATCATGCCTGGACTTGATGGAATTCCTCCTGCAACTGTGTTCAGCTGCTTTAGCAGAACATGCTCTTCTTGCTACACATACACACGCCTACATAGGCACACACCAACACACACACACATACACACAAACACACACACACATCTACATAGGCACACACACACAAACACAAATACACACACCTACATAGGCACACACACACACACACACAACCACACATGCACACACACAAACACATGCACACTTTCACAAAAACACACAAACACCTACATAGGCATACACACACACCAACACACACACACGCCTACACACAAACACACACACACACACCTACATTGGTACACACGTATGCAGACAGACACACATACCTACACACACACGCACACACACACACACTGATACAAACACCTATGCACACAGACAGACATACACACACACACACACACACACACACACACACACACACACACACACACACACACACACACACACACACACACACACACACACACACCTACATACACAGACACATACCCACTGTTCTTCAGAACTCATCAGCACTTCTCAAGGATCTTCAGTGGAAAGAGGGAAAGGCAACACCCCGAACTGGCCAATGGTAGAGAGCGCTCTTCAGTAACATCCCGAACTGGCCAATGGTAGAGAGCGCTCTTCAGTAACACCCCGAACTGGCCAATGATAGAGAGCGCTCTTCAGTAACACCCCGAACTGGCCAATGGTAGAGAGCGCTCTTCAGTAACACCCCGAACTGGCCAATGATAGAGAGCGCTCTTCAGTAACACCCCGAACTGGCCAATGGTAGAGAGCGCTCTGCAGTAACACCCCGAACTGGCCAATGGTAGAGAGCGCTCTTCAGTAACACCCCGAACTGGCCAATGGTAGAGAGCGCTCTGCAGTAACACCCCGAACTGGCCAATGGTAGAGAGCGCTCTTCAGTAACACCCCGAACTGGCCAATGATAGAGAGCGCTCTTCAGTAACACCCCGAACTGGCCAATGATAGAGAGCGCTCTTCAGTAACACCCCGAACTGGCCAATGATACAGAGTGCTCTTCAGTAACACCCCGAACTGGCCAATGATAGAGAGCGCTCTTCAGTAACACCCCGAACTGGCCAATGACAGAGAGCATGCTCAGAGCCCCCTACAGGCCATGCGGCTACTGCACCCTTACACAAGTGACGAACACACATACACACACACACAAACAGTAACATGCACTCTCACACACACACACACACACACACACACATAGGAGAGGCACAAGATAAACTAGATGATCCATGACCACTAAATCATTATTTACTGTATTTGCAGTTTGGAAGAAGAGAGGTCCTCACAACAGGTCTCTCTCTCCCTCTCTCTCTCCCTCTCTTTCTCCTTCTCTCTCTCCCTCTCTCTCCTTCTCTCTCTCTCTCCCTCTCTCTCCCTTCCTTCCCCTCTCATTCTCTCTCTCCCTCTCACTCTCATTTTTCTCTCTCTGTTTTCCTCTCTCTTATTTTCTCCCTCTCCCTCCCTCCCCCTCTCTTTCTCCCCAGTCTCTATCTCTCTCCCTCTCTCA
The DNA here is from genome assembly GCF_052324685.1 of Brachyhypopomus gauderio. Classification (NCBI taxonomy): domain Eukaryota; kingdom Metazoa; phylum Chordata; class Actinopteri; order Gymnotiformes; family Hypopomidae; genus Brachyhypopomus; species Brachyhypopomus gauderio. The sequence continues at coordinate 5,838,441 of NC_135220.1, read as the reverse complement.
CTCTCATTTCTCTCTCTCCATCTCTCTTTCTTTCTGTGTCATTAGAGGAACTGGGGGCTAAAAACAAATCTGTGACTTCCCTTTCATTTTTCTTATTCAAAGAGCTGAATTACTCTGAAACGAGAGAGGGTGAAGACAGGAAGGGTGGAGACAGAGAGGGAGCGTGGAGACAGTGATGGTGGTGACATGACAGGGAGGGTGGAGAGATGACAGGGAGGGTGGAGACACGACGGAGAGGGTGGAGACAGGAAGGGTGGAGACATGACAGAGAGGGTGGAGACAAGACAGGGAGGGTGGGGACATGACGGAGAGGGTGGAGACATGACGGGGAGGGTGGAGACAAGACAGGGAGGGTGGAGACAGGGAGGGTGAAGACAGGGAGGGTGGAGACATGACAGGGAGGGTGGAGACAAGACAGGGAGGGTGGAGACATGACAGGGAGGGTGGAGACAAGACAGGGAGGGTGGAGACATGACAGAGAGGGTGGAGACATGACAGGGAGGGTGGAGACAAGACAGGGAGGGTGGAGACATGACAGAGAGGGTGGAGACATGACAGGGAGGGTGGAGACATGACAGAGAGGGTGGAGACAAGACAGGGAGGGTGGAGACATGACAGGGAGGGTGGAGACATGACAGAGAGGGTGGAGACAAGACAGGGAGGGTGGAGACATGACAGGGAGGGTGGAGACAGGGAGGGTGGAGACAAGACAGGGAGGGTGGAGACATGACAGAGAGGGTGGAGACATGACAGAGAGGGTGGAGACATGACAGGGAGGGTGGAGACAAGACAGGGAGGGTGGAGACAAGACAGGGAGGGTGGAGACATGACAGAGAGGGTGGAGACAGGGAGGGTGAAGACAGGGAGGGTGGTGACATGACAGGGAAGGTGGAGATATGCCAAGCAGGGTGAAGACAAGACAGGGAGGGTGGAGACAGACTGAAGCGATATACATACAGATGTTTCTCTGACACCGGTATCATTTACCTTCATGATATATTTTGCAAATCTGGCATCCATGCCTATTATGTAAATACAGTAGCCAGGACCAGTTTGAGATAGGACGGTTGATGTTTGCATGGGTTGAAAAAGTTTAAATAATGGGGCATCATTTACTGTCACTGTCTTCTTGAATGGCATTTGTGTGTGTGTTTGTGTGTGTGTGTTTGTGTGTGTGTGTGTGTGTGTGCATGTGTGTGTGTGTGTGTATGTGCATGTGTGTGTGTGTAGTGTAGAGACATCAGAGCAGTGTCCTTCATGTGGGACTGTGTCAGTGAACGTACTTAACGTTATGGATTTACAGTGAGCAGATCATGCAGATCAGTGCATGTGCAAGCAAGACACACACACACACACACACGTATACACACACACACACACACACACACACGTATGCACACATACACACACACACACACAATTTAACTTTTATCGGCTTGTTATTATTTAGCCAGCTGTCATACACTCCACACACACATGAACACACCAGTGTCTGTGTGTCCACATATGTCTATGGGTGGTGTGTTGTGTGTGCGTGTATGTGTGTGTGAACAACAGCATAGTCTTTTCCTCCATCTATCCACTCATTCCTCCTCTCTTACCCACTCTGAACCCTCAATCTGAACACTCAAGAAAAATACATTGTAACACAGCTTGTGTGTGTGTGTGTGTGTGTGTGTGTGTGTGTGTGTGTGTGTGTATGTGTGTGACCAGTGTAATCCCTGGTGTGAATGACATCCTTGTCCATTGGTGTGGTTAATCATTATAAGCAGATCCTGTTAGAAACAGTTAGGAGCCAATCAGTTTAGGACAAGTGGCATCCATCTGTCTGTCTCTGTCTGAGAGACAGACAGAGGCTATATCCAACAGACATGCCTTCATCTGAGAGAGAGGGACAGAGGAAGAGAGACAGAGAGAGAGGGACAGAGGAAGACGGAGAGAGGGAGAGAAACAGTGGAATGGGGGTCTCTTGAAGCTCTTTATCTCTCAATCTCTGCTGTAGTGGAATAGAACGAGATTGCACTGGGTGGAAGAAGCATGAGTGCATCTGTGTGTGTGTGTGTGTGTGTGTGTGTGTGTATGTGTGTGTGTGTGTGTGTGTGTGTGTGTGTGTGTGTGTGTGTGTGTGTGTGTGTGTGCTGCTACACTTCTGGAGATGTAGCCTCAGGGAACAGGAGGGAAGAGGGAATAAAGGTGTTGAGTTCAAAACAAAATAATATTGAACTCAGCAGTATTCAAAAACGCAAATGGGGTTAGGGTTGATGTGTTACTTTGCTTTTTCACCCCAAGTAGCTTTAGGCTGGAGAGAGGGGGGGGGGGGGGGGAGATGGAGAGAGGGAGAGGAGAGAGAGAGGGAGAGAAGGAGTGGGATAGAGAAAGAGGGAAAGAGGGAGAGACCAGTCAAACTCATATTACAGCTCAAGTTGTAAAGAGCTCACAGAGGATCTTCTTTTCTCTCTTCCTTCCCCTCTAGTAATTCTTTCCTTTATTCTTTCATCTTTAAAGGAATGAGGGATGAAGTCTAGTGTAGCTGGAAGCCCTGTCTTGGGAGGCTGAGGCTTCAAATCAGACAGGGCCCTGTCAGAACCTCAGGGTTAGAGATCACACACATACACACACATGCACATGCACACACATACGTGCACATGCACACACATGCATACACAAATAAGCATGCACATATACACATGCAAACACATGCACACACTCACACACATACACACACACTGACATTCACTCACACACATACACACACACACACACACACACACACACACACACACCTGTCTCCTCTCTTGACTTTGCACTTACTCCGATTGTGAGTTTTATTGTTTACCCCTTTTTTATTTTGTGCACAAGGAGACAACCCTAAAATGACTCCAAAATATTCAGCTCCATGGAGGCCAACTTTCACCCTGGAGAGGGGAGGAGCTTAATTGGTTCCTGAGATCTGATTGGGGAGAGAGACAAAAATAGAGAGAAAGGTGAATATAGAAAGGAAGAGAACACAAGAAACGAAGAGAGGGAGGTTCTTGGACTCCTCCAGAGTCAAAATGGCAGATCACCACTTCCTTTGTTTTGAGCTCCTGATTTTCCAAAACACTGAGAATCTAAACTAATTTTCCATAACAGAGAGAATCTAAACTAACCATACAAAATAAAATGTAAACTAAATACCCAGAACAGAGAGAATGTCAACCATCCAGAACAGATCATCTCAGCTAACAATCCAGAATAGAGATCACTAAAATACCTTTCCAAGAACTGTGTGAATATACACAACAGAAGATAAAGCCAAAGTGAACTAAAAAGGTCAAAGTGAACAAGAGAGAATTTGTTAATATTAATTAATAACACTGGATAAATTACTTCAATTCATAACATTAAAAAGTCTCATCACAAATACATTCTGATTAAATGACTATTAATAAGAGATCATTTAAAAAAAATTAATAATAATAGATCATTTCAGTGCAGATTTAGTGATCTGGAAATACTGGTGGTGATTTACAGTGTTGCGAATACCGTTAAAAATTACGGCATTAGGTAACGGCGTCATTTTGTCAGTAACGGGATAATATAATTAATTACTTTTCCTGTCGTTACAACACCATTGACGCTACTGGTCATTAAAAGTGGTGTGTTACTATATATTTATATACTAACAGTAATCCGAGCGGACCCCTGCCCAGGCTAGTGAGAAGTAACAGATCTTGATAGGTCACAGTTCTCGGTGTAACACCTGTTTAACTTAACAAGTCAGTAAGCAATTGGCTAATGCAGCGTTATGGTAGCCAATCAGAGGCAGTGTTTTTACACGCGCGCCGAAGCACACGACACAAACGGAGAAGAGGCAGAAATGTGAGAATTAGCATTTTCAAGGTGGCGATGTAACCATTATTTAAGAAAATACTTGAAGTTCCTGAATGTCTACCAGACTGGGTATTTGATTTATTTAATTAAGAATAGAGGTTTTATTGTTAAGTTTACTTCTGTTGTGAACAAACCAGTTGTCTCAGGTTGAGAGAATTACATTTAATTTGATAGATGTAAATGCACTATATATAGTGTAATTGTTTACTTTTGCTTTTTTTTTTTTTTTTTTTACAAAGATTTGGGATTTTAAAGGATTTTATCCTGTACTGGTCTGTTGATGTGCAATAAATATCAAAAGTTAAACACCTTTCTGATCTACTCATTTCAACTGACTGTGAAAAAAATTTCAAAAAATCCTTATTCATTGGCATATAACTTTTTTTTGTTTTTTTTCTCTTTTTTTAAGAGAGAGAGGGGGGGGGTGAGAGACATATAAACATTTTAGAAAGAATTCAAACCATTTTAGAAGGCATGCTTAAAAATCTCATTGTAACAATACTCAGCACAATGGGAACTAAAATGCCAGTTAATCTGATCCCCCATTCAGATCCTTTCTTCATTCGCTATCTACTACACTGAATGTATATGCAATGGATATGATATATGCAAGATGGATATGTTATCTGACCAATATTAATCAATCTAAGTGAGCTTCACCAAAGACAAATGTTTTTCCGGTTTTGTAAATATGCTTGACAGTGTAATATTCTAGTTCCCAGTGTTTTGCTGCAGATTTCCCACTCTGTGTGTTCTATTTTGAGATGAGGACACACACACACACACACACACACACACACACACAGAGGAGAAAAGAGGATAGAGAAGTCAGAGAGGAGAGGACCTTTTAGGTGCAGCAAAATGTGACTCATAATGTGAATGTGTTTCTGAATGTCTGTGTGAGTGTGTGTGTGTGTGTGTGTGTGTGTGTGTGTGTGTGTGTGTGTGTGTGTGTGTGTGTGTGTGTGTAGAGCAGGTAGGGCTTGGTACTGCAGCTATGATTTATTAGAAGACACGTACACACACAACATACCTGCACATATACCGACACACACAAAACATACACACAAATATACTGAAACACACATAACATACACACACAAATATACTGACACACACGTAACATACACACAAATATACTGACACAAACACAAACACAGGCACAGGCACATATGTAACACATCTAAACTTTTGGTTACTACAAAGTTTGCTAATTTATATGTGTGTGTATGTATATACATGCATATATGTGCAGATTTTTTTCCAATTAATTTTATTCTTACAAGAACATTTACAAGACTTTTGTTTCATTTGCACTGCATATCCTTTAGAGAACAAGACATATCCAGTGTTTTTGTAGATCGTGAGATAATTCAATAGAATCCTTTAAAATAAATAGTTTTTTTTAATAGAAGAAAAATTCTAAAATTGATTATGTTTATGTCAAGAGGAGCAGAAAACTTTAATTTAAAGATTCTACGAACTACGATTATTGTGTGTGTGTGTGTGTGTGTGTGTGTGTGTGTGTGTGTGTGTGTGTGTGTGTGGTGAGTCAGCAGGGAGATCTATATCATCGCAAAGATAACTCAGGGTTAGAGTTAGGGTTGTGGTTACAGTTAGGGAAATGGACAGAGTTAGGGTTAGGGTTAAGCAGAAACACACACAACAGGCACATAACACACAGCACACACACAAGCATACACAGACAAAATCTTTTCTGTTCCTGTCTCACTAGATCATCTCATCAGTGTAGTCACAGTACAACTCTCACTCCTCTTCCACTCTTTTGTCCAGCTTCTCCTCTTTTCTCTCTGAACCTCCACTCTTTTCTTCTCTCATTCTCTCCTCTCTCCCTCCATCCTCTTTTGCTCCTCTGCTGCAGTCAGCTTTCTTCCCACCCCCCCACCCCCCCAGACAGCTCAATGTTGCTAGCATGCTTGTCTCCTGTGCTGCATTCTCTCACCGACTCTCCAGAGAACCTCACTAACATCTCCCACACTCACACTAACGTCTCCCTCACTCTCACTCTGTCTCGCTGTCTCATGCGCTCGCTTCCTTGCTCTCATCCCTGGAGTCAAGCGTGGTCTATCCCTCCTTCATCCCCTCGTCAGAGTTTCTCTCCCTCTCTCTTTCCATCTTCTTCTGCTCTGTATCATCTCTGCAGCTCCCGTCAAGAAAAGCACGACTTCCAGTTCTTCCAGTTGGGCAACTCTGATCAGGCATCAAGGATCTTACAATCAAACTGCTGACAGGCTGCGGAAAGGAGAGAGATGATTCAAACAACTGAATGTAACACTTCTTAAACACATCACACCACACAGCACTGTAAGCCCAACATCATCAGCTACTCACCAGTCTTTTCATATACTCATATATATTATACATATATGTTTTTGCTTGCACAGCTAATGAAGGACCTCTCCTCTGTCCAAACCTTTGTGTACTTTACTACAATTTTTTATCTACAAATTTACACACACACACACACTGTATATATAGCGCCTCCCTACAACACCTGGGCAAGCTCCTAATGAGGCGGCAGATGTTCTCCTGAAGAATCTCCTCCCAGACCTGGATTAAAGAGTCAGTCAACTCCTGGACAGTCTGTGGTGCAACGTGGTGTTGGTGGATGATGTACCAGATGTGCTCAATTAGATTCAGGCAGGCCAGTCCATAGCATCAATGCCTTCATCATGCAGGAACTGCTGACACACTTCAGCCACATGAGGCCTAGCATTGTCACACATCAGAAGGAACCCCGGGCCCACTGCACCAGCATATGGTCTCACAATGGGTCTGAAGATCTCATCCTGGTACCTAATGGAAGTCAGGGAACCTCTGGCTAGCACATGGATGTCTGTGCGGCCCTCCAAAGAAATGTCTCCCCACACCATTACTGACCCACTGCCAAACCGGTCATGCTGGAGGATGTTGCAGGCAGCAGAACGTTCTCTACTGCATCTCCAAACTCATGTGCTCATGTGCTCAGTGTGAACCTGCTCTCATCTGTGAAGAGCACAAGGTGAATCTGCCAATCTTGGTGTTCTGTGGCAAATGCCAATCGCCCTGCACGGTGTTGGGTTGTAAGCACAAGCCCCACTTGTGGACGTCGGGCCCTCATCCCACCCTCATGGAGTCTGTTTCTGACAGTTTGAGCAGAAACACGGATATTAGTGGCCTGCTGGGGGTCATTTTGCAGGGCTCTGGCACTGCTCCTCCTGTTCCTCCTTGCACAAAGGCGGAGGTAGTGGTCCTGCTTCTGGGTTGTTTGCCTCCTACGGCCCCCTCCATGTCTCCTGGTGTACTGGCCTGTCTCCTGGTATCTGCTCCATGCTCTGGACACTGTGCTGACAGACACATCAAACCTTCTTGCCACAGCTCTCATTGATGTGCCTGTATGAGCTGCACTACCTGAACAACTTCTGTGGGTTGTAGACACTGCATCATGCTACCTCTATGGTGAGAGAACTGACAAAATACCAAAGTGACCAAAACATCAGCCAGAAAGGATGAGAACAGAGAATCAGAGAGCAGAGAGCAGAGGTGGTCACCACCTGCAGAACCACTCCTTTATAGGGGGTCTTGCTTGCCTCTCATTTCTACCTGTTGTCTGTTCCAGTTGCACAAGAGCAGATGAAATTGATTCACAATCACACACACACATTTTATTAGGTACACCTGTCCAACCGCTCATTAACGCAAATGTTGAATCAACCAATCACATGACGGCAACTCAATGCATTTGGGCATTTAGACATGGCCAAGATGATGTGCTGCAGTTCAAACCGAGCATCAGAATGGGGAAGAAAGGTGATTTAAGTGACTTTGAATGTGGCATGGTTGTTGGTTCCAGACGTGCTGGACTGAGTACAGTAGAACCCCAGAACTCGACCACCTTAGTACTCGACATATTCGGAGTTTGACGCAAAATATCAAGAAAACTTTGTCTCGGAGCCCAAACAAAACTTTGGAATCCAACCCAACTCACGTAACGTTTGTAAACAAAATACAGTTTGTGCTTTGATCACATGACACTAGTTGCCATTAGTTGGGGTTGCTCAATGAGTTTTAAACCATGTTGAGGCTGTGCTCCAAGCTTTTGCTGTATTGTTGTTTTTTGTGTTGTGTTGTGTTGTTGTTTGTACTGTTTTAGACAAAAAACATGGGAGAAAAGCAGATGTCGAAAATGGTAAGAAAGAGAGTTGAAAAAGGCGATCATAGAGAAGTATGAAAAAGGCATTCGTGTGACGGACAACATTGGAATTCAATGTTTGAGAATGTTTTCAGTTATTTCTAATGGGGAAAATTGATTCAGAACTCGACTGCATCACTTCTTGACGCTCCTTCCGGAACGAATTAGTGTTGAGTTCCGGGATTCTACTGTATTTCAGAAACTGCTGATCTACTGGGATTTTCATGGACAACCATCTCTACAGAGAATGACCTGAAAGATGAAAATATCCAGTGAGCGGCAGTTCTATGGCCGCAAATGCTTTGTTGATGCCAGAGGTCAGAGGAGAATGGCCAGACTGGTTTGAGCTGATAGAACGACAACAGTAACTCAAATAACCAGTTGTTACAACAGAGGCATGTAGAAGAGCATCTCTGAATGCCCAACACGTTGAACCTTAAGGCAGATGGGTTACAGCAGCAGAAGACCAAACCGGCTGCCAATCCTGTCAGCTAAGAACAGGAAACTGAGGCTACAATTCACACAGTCTCACCAAAATTGGACAATAGAAGATTGGAAAAACGTTGCCTGGTCTTGATTTCTTCTGCAGCATTTGGATGGTAGGGTCAGAATTTGGCATCAACAACATGAAAGTATGGATCCATCCTGCCTTGTATCAACGGTTCAAGCTGGTGGTGGTGGTACAATGGTGTGGGGGATATTTTCCTGGCACACTGGGCCCATTAGTACCAATTGAGCATCATGTCAATGCAACAGCCTACCCGAGTATTGTTGCTGACCATGTCTATCCCTTTATAAACACACAAACTTCATGCTCCATGTCATAAAGCATTAATCATCTCAGACTGGTTTCTTGAACACAACAATGAGTTCACTGTACTCGAATGGCCTCCACAGTCACCAGATCTCAGTCCAATAGATCACCTTTGGGATATGGTGGAACGGGAGATTCGCATCATGGATGTGCAGCTGACAAATCTGCAGCAACTGTGTGATGCTATCATGTCAATATGGACCAGATTCTCTGAGGAATGTTGGAATGTTTCCAGTACCTTGTTGAATCTATTCTATGCCACGAATATGCCAAGAATTAAAGCAGTTCTGAAGGCAAAAGGGGTTCCAAATCACTCTTGTTGGCACATGTAGAATTAGGTGTGTAGAGTGTGTAGACTTAGAGTTAAGGTGTTCTGTAAGAGGTGATGATCTGTAGAAGGTGATCTATATGAGGTCATCTGTAGGAGGAGGTGTTCTGTATTAGGAGGTTATCTGTAGGTGATGTTGTGTAAGAGGTGTTTTGTAGAGGTTGTGTTCTGTAGGAGGAGGTGTTCGGTTGGAGGAGGTGATGCAGCACCTTTTGCATCCAACCCCTCATTAATGCAACCCAATGAAAAAACAATCCTCTCTCTGTCCTTAACGAGTCTGTGGAAATCTACAATTGTGGAGTAGATGTTTCTCCTGTGGTCTCCTGTGTAAACATCAACATCGTTATGGTTAATCATAGTGCTATGTGTCTCCCAGTGAAATGTGGCTGATTTTCTGTGTCTAAAAGATGGTCATACAGACCTGGCTGTGTCCTTTTCACAGGTTCAGCTGTAATTACTGCCATAAACAGTCATGCCAGTGACATGCCAGTGGGTGACATTCATCAGCTACAGGATTTTTTTTACAAGATATATATTTCTAACCTTAGGATATTTAATCCTAATTCTAGGTTAATTCTAACTGTAGATATTGAACTCAAACCCCCAAACAAAGATTGTTCTGCTGGATATTTAAACGTTTGACAAATGTGTGTGTGTGTTGTGAAGGGCCAGACTCTGATCTGAATACTACCGGTACACTTCTGTTTCTTAGCAGTGTGTGTGTATGTGTTAAGTCTGAGACACCCATGTTACTAGTACAGCTGGTGTTTTTGGGTAGCTAAGGGTAGCTGATGTTTCACAACCATACACAATCAAACACAACCATACACAACCAAACACCATCATACTCAACCATACACAACCAAACACCATCATACTCAACCATATGCAA
>NC_135220.1:5788342-5815842 GCF_052324685.1 Brachyhypopomus gauderio | reverse complement strand
TTAGGACAGGAAGTGTGGGCAGGTTTAGGACAGGAAGTGTGGGCAGGTTAAGGACAGGAAGTGCCTATACCAGGACAGTTTGCCTGGCCTTGGTAGATCAGAAAATCTTGGGAAAATTTCACATCAAAAGGAGAATATTTCAGAAAAAGATTAAAACCACCATCCCAAATATTGAAATTATGGCACATGATTATGCCAAAGACTAGTATAGTAAGATAAGTAAAGCTACCAGCGTAATTTATTTTCACATTCTTATTACAATTTCTATGATAACTATTGCAAATAACTATAATTGATATAAATCTTGCTGAGAATGTATGTGTGTGTAAGTTTGCTGATGTGTGAGTGAGTGTGTAAGTTGGTGTATGTGTGAGTGTCTGTTGATGTGTGAGTGAGTATGTAAGTTGGTGTGTGTGTCTGTTGATGTGTAAGTGAGTGTGTAAGTTGTTGTATGTGTGTGTCTGTTGATGTGTGAGTGTGTAAGTTGGTGTGTGTGTGAGTGTCTGTTGATGTGTGAGTGACTGCATAAGTTGGTGTGAGTGTGTCTGTTGATGTGTGAGTGAATGTGTAAGTTGGTGTGTGTGTGTGTGTGTGTGCATGTGCGTGTGTGTGTGTGTGTGTGTCTGATGATGTGTGAGTGAGTAAGTTGGTGTGTGTGAGTATAAGTTTGTTGATGAGTGAGTGTGTAAGCTGGTGTGTGTATGAGTGTGTCTGTTGATGTGTGAGTGTGTAAGTTGGTGTGTGTGAGAGTGTATGTGTGGTGAGCATGTGCATGTGTACATGTGTGTATTTGTGTGATCAGTTTTGTGTGGAGATTAATGTATGCCTACACCAGTTCCCTAACTATTATCCTTTTTCTGCTGAACTCTTTTATTAGACACCCATGTGTGTTACTCACCGCCCAGTAAGGATATCTGTATGCTAAACCCCTCAGTTAGGTTTGCTGTACGCTAAACCCCTGAGTTATGTTAGCCATACACTAAACTCCTGAATTAGGTTAGTTGTTTACTAGACCCCTGAGTTACGTTAGCTGTATGTTCCTGAGATAGGTTAGCTGTATGGTAAACCTCTTGTGGAGTTCCCCTACTGTACAATGCTCACGCTCATGCTACTTTACTGCTTTTCAGTAGCTGCTCGCATCATACCTAAAATCCTGATGCTCACCTACAAAGACTGGACCAGCTCATCGAGATTGAGTGGGAATCCCAGTGGTGTTCACACAAAGAAACAAGATACATAAATATACATTCTCAAAACATTTTAAAAGTTGAATTAAATATAAATAGAATATGCACCTGAAATATATTGCACATATGTCTGAATGCTGAGGCAGTGTTTTTGTATAGTAGTAACGGTGGTAATAAATATGTTTCTGTTATATGAAAAATAGAAATATGTTTGTATGTATATATAGCAGCTGGGTGAGTTGTGTAATAAATATGACTCTGTTATATGTTTGGTGGAGGTATATCTGACCATATCTGAAGTTCCTCTGCTAATGAATCTTTCCCATCAGCAGTCATGTGGGTGCTGGCTGAGTAGTGGGTGAGATGTTGGATGCTTTGCCACACCTGGCATCTTGTAGGTTGCCCTTCTTCAAGTTGCCTTCCTTCAAGTTTTGGCAGTGCTGTATAACCCTAACACTAACCCTAACCCCTAATGCTAACCGTGTTACAGGACCTTCAGGGGATGTTTTAGGCCTTGAAGAGAATTTTGACCTCCTGTGTCATCCAGGACTTCTGACTGGATATACTCTGAGATGTTTGTCACTGTATGTACCAATGATCTGTACACCCCAAAGTCCTCATCATCAAAGAAGCCCAAATTTGGTAGTGGTAGTGGTTTTGGCCTAAGAATGGTAGTAGTGCTGGCCTAAGTATGGTAGTAGTGCTGGCCTAAGTATGATAGTGGTGTTAGCCTATGTATGGTAGTGGTGTTGGCCTACGTATGGTAGTGGTGTTGGCCTACGTATGGTAGTGGTGTTGGCCTACGTATGGTAGTAGTGCTGGCCTAAGTATGATAGTGGTGTTAGCCTATGTATGGTAGTGGTGTTGGCCTACGTATGGTAGTGGTGTTGGCCTACGTATGGTAGTGGTGTTGGCCTACGTATGGTAGTGGTGTTGGCCTACGTATGGTAGTGGTGTTGGCCTATGTATGGTAGTGGTGTTGGCCTACGTATGGTAGTGGTGTTGGCCTACATATGGTAGTGGTGTTGGCCTACGTATGGTAGTGGTGTTGGCCTATGTATGGTAGTGGTGTTAGCCTATGTATGGTAGTGGTGTAGTGGTGTTAATGTTTCTGTAGATTATGGTTCTGTTTGTTATGACACTTATCTGATATAGGATTCTTCTAGGTATTTACATTGATTCCTGTGTTTCACAGTATTTCAGTTCAGTGGTATCTAACCTAATGTACTGGATATATTCTGTGAGTGGATGACAAAGCAGTGTGTAAGTCAGTCTAGGTAAGAGTGTCTGCTAAATGCCCAAAATGTAAATGTAACATCTTGCCAACATTATCATATTTTGGATTCAGATAAATTTATCAGCTTTCACGCACATTAAACCTCCACCTGTTTCTGCCCTTGGTTATATGCAAGCAGGGGAGGGTAGCTGTTGGGGGGGGGGGGGGGGTAGTGTGGCCACGGATCCATCATGGGTGGTGTGGCTATGTGTGTGTGTGTGTGTGTGTGTGTGCGTGTGTGTCCAGGGATTCATCATGTGTGGTGTGGCTATGTGTGTGTGTGTTTGGTGGGGGGTGTCCAAGGATCCATCATGTATGGTGTGGCTATATGTGAGTGTGTATGTGTGTATCTGTGTGTGTATTTGTATGTATGTATGTGTGTGTGTGTGTGTGTGTGTGTGTGTGTGTGTGTGTGTGTGTGTGTGTGTGTGTGTGTGTGTGTGTGTGTCCAGGGATCCATCATGTGTGGTGTGACAGGCGCTTTAGTCCTGAAACAGCACATTTGGACTGGAGCTCCTTACCACGGCCTGGTCCATACATCATCTCCACGGAAACAGCACATGAGAAATTCTTAACACAATACGTTTTGTCCAAAAGATTTAACATCTAATTCAGGGTTGACAGCTCCCTTCAACACTTCTTCTCCCCACCACTATTTCTTTCCCTCTTTCTCTCTTTTCTCCTACTCTCTCTCTCTCTACCCCCACTCCCCCTATTCTCTCTGTCTGCTCCATTGATTTCTTCCTCTACCATGCTGTCCTTGGAATGCCAGCCTAGGGCCTCAACTAGTTTATCACAGAATATCACAGTGACCCACAGTGACCCACCATGACCCACAAAGACCCACAGTCGTGTACATTGCATCACAATGACTAACAGTGACCCTCAGTGACCCACAACAACCCACAGTGACCTACAGCTACCCACAATTACACACACTGACCCACAGTGCTCATGCTCCACAGTGCCTGACGTGGCGTACAGTGGCATACAATGGTGTACAGTGGTGTCCAGTGGCATACAGTGATGTACAGTGGCATGCAGTGGTGTTCAGTGGAGTACAGTGGAGAACAGTGGTGTACAGTGGAATACAATAATGTACAGTGGCATACAGTGGCATAGAGTGGTGTACAATGACATACAATGGTGTACAGTGGTGTTCAGTGGTGTACAGTGGTGTTCAGTGGCATACAGTGGAGTACAGTAGAGTACAGTGGAGAACAGTGGTGTGCAGTGACATACATTGGCATACAGTGGAGTACAGTAGTGTACAGTGGAGAACAGTGGTGTGCAGTGACATACATTGGCATACAGTGGAGTACAGTGGAGTACAGTAGTGTACATGGGCACAGATGGAAATTCTGAAGTGAGGGTGACCAAGCTGTACAATATATACGTTTATGCTTGCAGATGCTAGATTTTGGATGGGGTCAATATAAACCCGGAGAGGACATGTCCCCCCCGTCCCCAGTGCCATCTGCGCCCCTGGTAGTGTACATTGGCGTACAGTGGTGTACAGTGGTGTACATTGGAGTACAGTGATGTACAGTGAAGTATAGTTGCGTATGGTGGTGTACAGTGGAATACAGTGGTGTACAGTGGCATACAGTGGTGTACAGTGGCATACAGAGCACTACGATGACTCATGAAACCCACAGAGCACCATAGTAATCCAGCTCAAATGGTGTGTACACACACACACACACACAGTGGGACAGAAACTAAAGCACAGCTATCCTCGACAAGCACACCCAGAGACTCACAATGGTTGAGAGAAAGATAAGAGAGTGAGACAGAGAAGTAGTCAAAAAATACAGTGACTTACACAAGGTTTCCGGAGAAACACAACAAAACAGCCATTTTGACTACCTGTCTCTCTCTTTCTGGAATCTTCATACACACACCCACACTCATATTTCTCTGCCTATATATATACATTTAAGTATGAATAAAATTCCAGGTGAGTAACTATGCTTACACAGCTGATGAAGGACCTCTGATGTCCTGCTTCTGTCTGAATGTCCTGCATCTCTGTCTGAAACGTCCTGTTTCTTGTCTGAATGTCCTGTTTCTCTGTCTGAACATCCTGCTTCTCTGTCTGAACATCCTGTTTCTCTATGTGAAATATCCTGCTTCTATCTGAAACGTCAAGCTTCCCTGATGAAAACCTTGTCATTTGTAATATCTCTCTCCATCTCTCTCTCTCTCTTTCTCTCTCTCTTTCTGTCTCTCTCTCTCTCTCTCTCTCTCTCTCTCTCTCTATATATATATATATATATATATATATATATATATATATATATATATATATATATATATATATATATATCACAGAAGTGTGGTTGACTTGGAGTTACATTGTTGTGTTTAAATGTCTCCTTTATTTCTTAATTTTTGAGCACACACACACACACACACACAGACACACACAGACACACACACACACACACACATATATATATATATATATATATATATAGCATAGATGTAACACTTAAACAGCACAATGTAACTCCAAGTCAACCACACTTCTATGAAACCAACCTGTTCAGTTAGGAACCAGCACTGATTGTGAATCAACTTCCCTTGCTGTTGTGCTGTTGTGCAGATGGAAAAGACAACAGGTAGAAATGAGAGGCAGTTATCAAGTCACCCCCTATAATATAGGAGTGGTTCTGCATCCTTTCTGGCTGATGTTTTGGTCACTTTTGCATTTTGTCGGTTCTCTCACCATAGAGGTAGCATGATGCGGTGTCTACAACCTACAGAAGTTGCTCAGGTAGTGCAGCTCATCCAGGATGGCACATCATTTACATTACATTACATTTACGGCATTTGGCAGACGCCCTTATCCAGAGCGACTTACATTTTTATCTCATTTTTTATACAAGTGAGCAGTTGAGGGTTAAGGTGCCTTGCTCAGGGGATCGAACCCACGACCTTCCGGTCACAAGACCAGTTCCCTAAACACCAGGCCATGACATCAGTGAGAGCTGTGGCAAGAAGGTTTGATGTGTCTGTCAGCACAGTGTCCAGAGCATGGAGCAGATACCAGGAGACAGGCCAGTACACCAGGAGACATGGAGGGGGCCGTAGGAGGCAAACAACCCAGAAGCAGGACTACTAACTCCTCCTTTGTGCAAGAGGAGCAGTGCCAGAGCCCTGCAACATGACCTCCAGCAGGCCACTGATATCCATGTTTCTGCTCAAACTGTCAGTAACAGACTCCATGAGGGTGGTATGAGGGCCTGACATCCACAAGTGCTTACAGCCCAACACCGTGCAGGGCGATTGGCATTTGCCACAGAACACCAAGATTGGCAGATTTTTACACTGGCACCCTGTGATCACCCTCACAGATGAGAGCAGATGAGAACAGACCTCCATGTGCTAGCCAGAGATACCCTGACTGCCATTAGGTACCAGGATGAGATCCTCAGACCCTTTGTAAGACCATATGCTGGTGCAGTGGGCCCTGGGTTCCTTCTGATGCATGATAATGCTAGGCCTCATATGGCTGAAGTGTGTCAGCAGTTCCTGCATGATGAAGGCATTGATGCTATGGACTGGCCTGCCCATTCCCCAGACCTGAATCCAATCAAGCACATCTGGGACATCATGTCTTGTCCCATCCATCCACCAATGCCACGTTTCACCACAGACTGTCTAGGAGTTGACTGACCCTTTAATCCAGGTCTCGGAGGAGATTCCTCAGGAGAACATCCGCTGCCTCATCAGGAACATGCCCAGGCGTTGTAGGGAGGTCATACAGGCACTTGGAGGTCACAAACACTAGTGAGACTCATTTTAACTTGTCTTGAGGAATTTCCACTGAAGTTGGATCAACCAGTAATTTGATTTTCCACTTTGATTTTGAGTATGATTCCAAATCCAGACCTCCATGACACAATTTTTTATGTTATTTTGTTCTCAACACATTCCACTATGTAATAAATAAAGATTTTCAGCTGGAATATTTTATTCATTGAGATCTAGGATGTGTTATTTTAGTGTTCCCTTTATTTTTTGAGCAGTGTACATGGATACCAAACCGGAACACCATAGCTGTTCTGATAGTTAAGATCATTGTTAATGCAGCACTGCAGATGTACAGCAATACTGGAGAAGTTGTCCAGCTATCAAAACTGCACAAAGATGTGATGAAGGTTCCTGAGAAGAACAACAGGCTCTTCATTCTTCAGGCCTTGGAGCCCAAACATAAGAGACTAGGAGTACAAACAGAATGAAAGAACAGACCCAACAGAGATGGAGACTGAACAAAACTGTAAAAGCATATGGGAGAAGGAGGCGCCACACAAAACCAACGCTTAGTGGTTACTGAACCTGAGACCACAGCAATGTTCCTGAACAACATTCAGTAATCTTCAAGGTCACAGGCGTCCATCTGGTCTCGAGTATGAAGAGCTGGAGAGCTCCAAATGTTTTGAACATTGTAAATTGTGATGGACTGATCTCTCACTACTTGGAGATTGTGAATACTTGGAGATGTGCTGAGCTACATGTTGCAGAGTGAAACAGTTCATTTGTGCAGTAACAGTACTGATGTTAAGACAAAAGGGGCAAAAGGGGATATTGTCCTGCACCAGGTCAGTGGATGAATGAATGTTCAATGTATATAGCACCTTTAAAGATACCCAAGGTCGCTTTACAATTTTAACACAGAATCAAGTCTTACAGTCACATACCGGCAAGAAGCAGCAGCCAATTGCACACAGCGTACTCTCTACCAGAATCCACAGCCCCCTGGGGGACTGAATGGGGTGCAGGAAGGGGAGAGAGGACAGACCCTAATGACAGAGCACCACCCACCACTGGGCATATAAGCACACACACATTCATGCACAGACAACTGTTTTAATTGGACATGAAGAGACACACAATTACACACTCAAGGAGAATTTTGTCAGGGACTGCCAGTTTACCAAACCTCCATGTTTTTTTGACTGTGGTTGGAAGCCCACACAGACATGGGGAAAACATGGAAACTCCACTCAGATAGGGACTTGAACCCAAGAACCTAGAGCTCAGAGGCAAACGTGCTAACCACCAAGCCACCGTGTTACCCTCCACCAGGTCAGTGGATCTACTGACCCTCCACTAGGTCAATTAATCTATTGACCCTACACCAGATCAGTGGATCTATTTTTACTACTGACTAGGTTAGTGAGTCTACTGACCCTCAACAAGGTTAGGGTTAGGGTTAGGGCTCGGGTTGGGTTTAGGGTTATGTGGATGTGATCTTGGATGAGATGTTGGTGGAGGAGGCAGTGGTGGAGGAGATGATGGAGGAGATACATGTAGGACACACACACACACACACACTCAAAAGCACAGACACATAACATCAACAACCCCCACACACAATATAAATGCTGATCTCAAAGGAACACATTAAGTAAAATGTGAAATGTCCATACAAATGGACGTTCTGGCACAGACACACGTGCACAGTGTAGCCACCAGGGACAGAACACACAATCTGAAATACATATGAAAACATGATTACATCCCCTCCCACAAATACAAACTGTTAAAAAAAACACACACACACTCATTCCAGAATCCGTCATTGGCAGGAAACCCAAATCTGAATCGTGGCATGGCTGTCATCATCCCACAACGTTCCAAGTGTTTCAATTATCTGAGAGGCCCTGCTGAAGCACAGAATGAGGCAGACTGCCGATGCAATCCACGGCCATTAAAGAGGCTCACAAAAGACATGACTCCCCTGCTAATGAACTTAATGAGCAGTAGCCACAGGCTATAGCCAGGAAGAGAGAGAGAGAGAGGAGGGAGTTGGGGGGAAGGGGGATAGAGAGAGATAGAGAGAGAGGGAGAGAGATGGAGAGAGAGAGGGAGGAAGAGATAAAGAGAGAGAGGAAGAGTATCAGGCAGAGGACATCAGGGTTAAGCAGTTCAAGCATTCTAGAATACATGAAACTGCAACTGAGAAGAGATGAGACACTACAGCTCACACATGAACAAACCACAAATACACACATCCACTGGCAAAGTTATGCTTCCTTCTAATCTCTCTCTGTCTCTCTCTCTATCTGTCTGTCTCTCTATATCTATCTGTCTGTCTCTCTCTCATTATCTCTTTCTGTCAGTTCCTTCTTCATTTTTCTATTCCGCTACACCGAGGGACTCGTTTTAAGCTCACACACACAGAGGGACTAGTTTTAAGCTCTCACACACAGAGGGACTCGTTTTAAGCTCACACACACAGAGGGACTAGTTTTAAGCTCACACACACAGAGGGACTCGTTTTAAGCTCACACACACCGAGGGACTAGTTTTAAGCTCACACACACAGAGGGACTACTTTTAAGCTCACACACACAGAGGGACTCGTTTTAAGCTCACACACACAGAGGGACTCATTTTAAGGTCACACACACAGAGGGACTCGTTTTAAGCTCACACACACAGAGGTCACTTTGAGGTGTAAACATGCTGTCCTCAGATTGTTCACTAGTTTATTTATTTATTTACATATTTAGTACCGTCATGTCAGCAGGAGGGGGTGAGATGAAGGAAGAAATAATGTATACTGTATGGGCACTACAGCTGAGCTGAGCTGTTTGTGTGTGTGTGTGTGTGTGTGTGACATCAGTAAGCCCCTATTATTTGGTCGAATTTAGAAATCAAATT
This sequence comes from Brachyhypopomus gauderio, assembly GCF_052324685.1. Taxonomy (NCBI): domain Eukaryota; kingdom Metazoa; phylum Chordata; class Actinopteri; order Gymnotiformes; family Hypopomidae; genus Brachyhypopomus; species Brachyhypopomus gauderio. The sequence continues at coordinate 5,806,704 of NC_135220.1, read as the reverse complement.
CATATTTATAAAACTTACACATTCACACTTACTCACTCACACACTCACTCACACTCACTTACAGTTACACACTCACACAGTGACACTTACTCACTCACTCACTCACTCACACTCACGTACACACATACTCACTCATACACTGACTCACACACACATACACACACATACACTCATACACTCACTCACACTCCCTCCCCTCACTCACTCACTCACTCACTCACTCACTCACTCACTCACTCACTCATTCACTCACTCATTCATTCACTCATTCAGTCACTCAGACACTCTCTCATTCACACACACACTCATTCACACACTCACTCATTCACACACTCACTCATTCACTCACTCATTCAGTCACTCACACACTCACTCATTCACACACTCATTCACACACACACTCATTCACACACTCACTCATTCACACACTCACTGCTCTCTAAATGGTGTTTCTTTCTTTGGTCCCTCTGTGCTGTATTCCTTCTCAGGGATGGTTTTATTTGGCTTTACTTCCGAATGTTAAGATCACCTTAACTAACAGACAGAGTGTTTAAAGTAATATGTGGTCTGCCATGTTATGGTGACCACAAATGGCTGTGGGAATCTCACCAATGGATGCTTGACATCATTTGTATCTACCCTCAGGCTCCTGGAATTTCTCAGTGTGCATGGGTCTCTCTGACTCTGTAATAAAAGCCTGTGGTTTGTCTAGTAATGTGTTTCTGTTTGGGCCCTTCTTGTTTTGGGCCGTTCCTGTGTTTAATATTCACAGCTCTTTCAGCAGCTCTAGGTGTTCCAGTTGGGCTCCAGTGGCGCTAAACTGATTCTCATTGATTGCCATCAAACATCTGCAGTTTCACCCAGTCTCTCTCCCAGTCTCTCTGTTAGTCTCTCTCAGTCTCTCTGATAGCCTCTCTCACAGTCTCTCTCCCAGTCTCTCTGTTAGTCTCTCTCCCAGTCTCTCACTCAGTCTCTCTCCCAGTCTCTGTTAGTCTCTCTGTTAGTCTCTCTGTTAGTATCTCTCAGTCTCTCTCCCAGTCTCTCTTAGTCTCTCTGTTAGTCTCTCACTCAGTCTCTCTCCCAGTCTCTCCAGTCTCTCACTCAGTCTCTCTCCCAGTCTCTCTGTTAGTCTCTCTCCCAGTCTCTCACTCAGTCTCTCTCCCAGTCTCTCTGTTAGTCTCTCTCCCAGTCTCTCTGTTAGTCTCTCTGTTAGTATCTCCCAGTCTCTCTCCCAGTCTCTGTTAGTCTCTCTGTTAGTCTCTCTGTTAGTATCTCCCAGTCTCTCTTAGTCTCTCTGTTAGTCTCTCTCCCAGTCTCTCTTAGTCTCTCTGTTAGTCTCTCTCCCAGTCTCTCTGTTGGTCTCTCTCCCAGTCTCTCTCCCAGTCACTCTCCTGAGGTCTCATCCCATGGAGTGGAGCTATAAGACGCAGCCATTCAGACATGTTATAATGTCTCACTGGAGAGACAATTATTATGTCTAATTTAGTATATGTGACAAGGTTACAATATGATTCTGTAGTTAATAATGAATAAAGTGAGTGCGTCTAAATGCATACTTGCACACCACAAACTCAAGGAGCAGTATTAAGCTGTCACTGCTATGAGAAACATTAATATAATAATAGAGGAAGAGTTTGAGCAGGAAGTTATTTTTGTTATTATTTGATGCTCAAGTATTCACTGGGTAGAAGAATGTGTGGTATCTTCACACTGTGTAGTCTATCGATTACATTTGTAACATTTGTAAAATGAAAATTTGTGTTAATGTTACAGTTTTTTAAGACTGCTAACTAGCGTTTCCCAATACTTACTTGAGATATATTTTCAAAACTCTAAACCAGAGGTGGGGACTCGAGTCACATGACTTGGACTCGAGTCAGACTCGAGTCATTAATATTAAGACTTTTGACTTGACTTGAAAAAATATTCAAAGACTTAGACTTGACTTGGACTTTTACACCAATAACTTGGGACTTGAATTGGACTTGAACCTGTTTACTTGCAAAGACTTGATTTTTTTTTTACCCCAAATCTAAATTTTAAAACACATATTAATATTCATAAAGTGCGCCCCATTAATTTCATTTCCGTCCTTCTGACGCAGACCAGTGTTACACCAGATTCTGTGACCGTCGAGTTTTGTGACCACAGGGGGCGCTATTTCAGTTTCTGTTCAGAGGCACAAACGCTTTACGAATGCTACGTAAACTACGCTGATGCACTTTCTTTACTCATTTTGTTGGTGTCCACGAGCCAAAATATGACAGATGTTTACATTTACATTTTATCGTCTCTTAATTACATAAATGTACTTAAACAAGATTTACCATCCCCTCACCATTGCAGCCAACAAAGAAATCATGAATGGGATGTACAGGTGAGCCTTTTTAACTGGGGTCACCAATTCTGACGGCAGCCATCAGAATATGTGACCCCACTGAATCTCCAGGTAACAATAGTACACCGTGACCCCACAATAACAGAAAACAATGAAAAAATAACCCTAACCTTTTTATTAGTCTATATTTAAACATTTAATCCAAATGTTTAGAATAACCATTCGTAATGACAGCATCTTGCTTACGATGAAGCTTGCTATTTTCGTGTAAAATGATGTAACGAAACATTCTTGTTTAAGTACATTAATGTAATTAAGAGAAGATAAAATGTAAATGATCTGTCATCTTTTGGCTGGCATCAGCGTAGCATTCGTAAAGCGTTGGTGTCTGTAAAAAAAAAAGACTCGAAAGGACTTGAAATTCCAAGTTTCAGACTCGAGACTTGACTTGAGTTGACTGTCTTTGCTTGAGACTTGACTCGGGACTTGAGGATAAAGACTTGGACTTACTTGAGACTTGCAAAACACTGACTTGGTCCCACCTCTGCTCTAAACACAGCAACACATTTACCACATACAAATAGCCAAAGAGTTAACATCCTGTTCAAAAGTGCATTTTCTTAACTAAATACCAACTCTGCATTTCACAATGCAAACAAAGTTTCCTCTATATACACCAACTTTGTTAAAACACAGCAAACCTTGTTCAGTATCCAATCATTCTTTCAAACACTAGCACAGAATCTCTATTTGAGATGAACATAGTCAATCACTGCACAACCACTATCAATAAACTAACATTTAATGGCAATACAGAAACCGTTATATTTATTACATGTAATATTTTACTCTCTCCCAGCAAACAACAGACATTTTACAGTAACATCTGTTGTTTTCTGAGTCAGTTAATTTTTACTGTAATCCGCTTCATTTGGACTTTTTTTTTTCAAATGTTTGCATTTTTGGCAACATACTGTCTACACAATGAGTGATATTTACTGTTAGGTACTATATGGAATGTAGATTAGACAAAAAAAATTGTCAGTAACAGTTTTGCAGTAAAGGTTATATTATACTGTATTACTGTAAGGACATTACTGCAAATTGTAAACTAAACCAAAAATAATTACCGTAATTGTAAACATAATTAGCCATGGTCCCATTAAGTGTAAAAATACACATATACAAAAAAAAACCAGCATCCGAAACTGAACAGTCATTATTACGTGTAATCTAAACGGTCTTCAGCAGTTTGTTACACGTTTTCATCTACATCACATCTGATGTTGGCCCTTGCCATGCACCTGGGATAGAAAAGCTTGGCATGCCTTATTCACCCCTGGCAGTCTTCAGCTGAAATGTCTTTGCAGCCGGGATCCATTGCATTCAGGAGGGACATTTGATCATGGGGCCGATGATCATACACCTTCCACCTCCAGACTGAAAAAACCACTCCCCACCACTAACATACTCCTACACTAATCCCCACCACTAACATATTCCTACACCACTCCCCACCACTAACATACTCCTACACCACTCCCCACCACTAACATGCTCCTACACCACTCCCCACCACTAACATACTCCTACACCACTCCCCACCACTAACATATTCCTACACCACTCCCCACCACTAACATGCTCCTACACCACTCCCCACCACTAACATACTCCTACACCACTCCCCACCACTAACATACTCCTACACCACTCTCCACCACTAACATACTCCTACACCACTCCCCACCACTAACATATTCCTACACCACTCCCCACCACTAACATACTCCTACACCACTCCCCACCACTAACATGCTCCTACACCACTCCCCACCACTAACATACTCCTACACCACTCCCCACCACTAACATATTCCTACACCACTCCCCACCACTAACATGCTCCTACACCACTCCCCACCACTAACATACTCCTACACCACTCCCCACCACTAACATATTCCTACACCACTCCCCACCACTAACATACTCCTACACCACTCCCCACCACTAACATACTCCTACACCACTCTCCACCACTAACATGCTCCTACACCACTCCCCACCACTAACATACTCCTACACCACTCTCCACCACTAACATACTCCTACACCACTCCCCACCACTAACATATTCCTACACCACTCCCCACCACTAACATACTCCTACACCACTCCCCACCACTAACATACTCTTACTCTACTACCCACCACTAACATATTTTTACTATACTACCCACCACTAACATTCTCCTACACAACTCCCCACCACTAACATACTCCTACACCACTCCCCACCACTAACATACTCTTACACCACTCCCCAGCACTAACATGCTCCTACACCACTCCCCACCACTAACATACTCCTACACCACTCCCCACCACTAACATATTCCTACACCACTCCCCACCACTAACATGCTCTTACACCACTCCCCACCACTAACATACTCCTACACCACTCCCCACCACTAACATACTCTTACTCTACTACCCACCACTAACATATTTTTACTATACTACTCACCACTAACATACTCCTACACCACTCCCCATCACTAACATATTCCTACACCACTCCCCACCACTAACATGCTCTTACACCACTCCCCACCACTAACATATTCCTACACCACTCCCCACCACTAACATACTCTTACTCTACTACCCACCACTAACATATTTTTACTATACTACCCACCACTAACATTCTCCTACTCCACTCCCCACCACTAACATACTCTTACTCTACTACCCACCACTAACATATTTTTACTATACTACCCACCACTAACATTCTCCTACACAACTCCCCACCACTAACATATTCCTACACCACTCCCCACCACTAACAAACTCCTACACCACTCCCCACCACTAACATACTCTTACTCTACTACCCACTACTAACATATTTTTACTATGCTACCCACCACTAACATTCTCCTACTCCACTCCACACCACTAACATACTCCTACACCACTCGCCACATACCCTTACTCTTGATTCAAACATACTCCAACTCCACTCCACACCACTAACACTAATACTCCTACTCCTATAACACTAACCATATAAGCTGACTGTGCACGTCAGACTCTTGATTCTTTCTATAATGGTTAAATCTGTCCATCTCCTCCATGAGCCATCGAAGCTGTTTAACCAGAGAGGGAGGAGGAGAGGGAGGAAGAGAAGGAAGAAGACATGGAGGAGGAGAGGGAAGAAGAAAGGGAGGAAGAAAAGGAGGAGGAGAGGGGGAAGAGAGGGAGGAAGAGAAGGAAGAAGACATGGAGGAGGAGAGGGAAGAAGAGAGGGAGGAAGAAAAGGAGGAGGAGGGGGAGGAGGAGAGGGAAGAAGAGAAGGAGGAGGAGAGAGAGTAAGAGGGAGGAAGAGATGGAGGAAGAGAGGGAGTAGAAGAGGGAGCAAGAGGGCAAGGAGGAGAGGGAGGAAGAGAAGGATGAGTGGAGGGACGAAGATAAGAAGGAGGAGAGAGAGGAAGAGGGAGGAAGAGAGGGAGGAAGAATTGGCCTTTGATAGACTGGACCAAGATGCCAAGCTGCTGTCAACATAAAAAGCAATAAAACAGTGAGGAGAAATGTTCTGCACAGGAGTGTTCAAGGTTACAGCCCATGAGGATGATTTGAAGGCATGTCTCCTCTCTGGTGCCATACTGGTTACAAAAGTGTGTGTGCATGCTTGTGAGTGTGTTTTGTGTGCATGCATGTGTGTGTGTGTGTGTGTGTGTGTGTGTGTGTGTGTGTGTGTGTGTGTGTGTATGTGTGTGTGTGTGTATATGTGTATGTGTGTGTGTGTGTGTGTGTGTGTGTGTGTGTGTGTGTGTGTGTGTGTGTGTGTGTGTGTGTGTGTGTGTGTGTGAGTGTGTTTGTGTGTGTGCATTTGCAGCAGTGCATAGTCTACTCTGCCATATTACATGTAAATGCTCAATAGCACACCGGTTTCTCAGACTGCACTATTAACACAGTTACACTGACACTACAGAGAATTACAAGCACAATCATTCATTTATACAATATTCTTAACAATTCAGAATAACTGGACAAAACAAGACAATAATACAAAACTCCACCTGCTGGCAAAATGGAGACAATTAAGGCCCTTCCAAACGGCATGACAAAAAACCTCTTAGTCGTCACTTTACTCAACATCATAACTCAACTTATATTTATTTATATTATGTACATGATGTTTTATACAATAAAAAACACAGTACTATACAATGATTCTACAACAACACTCACAAATTGCAAAAATATGGCAACCATATATGGCAGCCACAGGCTATCAGTTAATGTCATCAAAACTAGCATCAAGCAACTCTTGTGAATTACTTGACAAATGTCCCATTATAATTCTATTCTCTACTGTACTCTCTACTGTACTCTCTACTCTGTTTTCTACTCTACACTCTACTCTATTATTATTATTATTATTATTATTATTATACATTTTATCATTATTGTTGATGTAACAAGGAGTTGTAAGGATGTCGGGAACAAGGCGTGGTTTAGCACACACAAAGTTAATTCATAGCGCATTTAGCACTTAACCACAGGGAACATCACATAACACACAGACAACAGGGATTTGAGGAGGAGCAACAATCACAACATCGACACACATTAAATACCTAGACGTAAACAAACACGAACCAAGTGCAACACATCACGGTAACAACGACGGATGTGGCAAATGAACACACACACACACACACAGAACCACACCCAACGGAAAACACATATATAGACATAAACGGACACAGATTACACTACACACACCCGTAGGGAGGAGTCCGGGGCTGAACCATGACAGATGAGTATTATAATTATTAATGTTATTATTTTGCTGTGGTTGGTATGTGGTTAAAGGCCTTAGGCTGTCTTCCTCTCTGCTACATGTTACATCAGTACAAAAAATTTAAACAATATGTCTTTTGTGTTATTTTAAATGTGTGTTACTATTTTCAGCATGTGTGTGTTGTGTTATTGTAATGTGAGTGTGTTGTGTTATTTTTAGTATCTGTGTGTATTATGATTTTCAGCATGTGTGTGTGATTGTTTTGAGTGAATGTTTTGAGTCTGTACTATACACACACTGCTATATAAATACACCAAAAAATACACAGAAATAACTGATTCCAGACACACACACACGCACACACAGACCCGAGCCTGACCTCACTTGACCTCTTCTTTCTATCTCTTGAATATACAGCATGGTCTCGCTTGTAAACCATGACTGTCCAACACACACACACATAGCAAAGGAGACAGCGGTGCACTGAACCCGTTCCCCCTCTTACTGGCTTGCGGCTGCTGTCATCCAGCAGTGCCAGAGAGAAAAAGAAAAAGAGAGAGAGGGAAGGAGAGAGGGGGGAGGGGAAGGGAGGGAGAGGGAGAGAGAGAGGAAAGAGGGGGAGGGAGGGAGAGTGAGGGTGAGAGACAGAGAGAGTGAGGGAGGGAGAGAGAGAAAATGACTGAGTATGTTTCATTGTTTGGAATAACCCCAAACATTCATGGTGTGTCATTCTGACCTCACTATAAATCCTATAGTCTATAGACAGATATAGACAGATTTAAACATATACAGACAGATATCCAGAGTATTATAATAGCTCTCATATGCTCTTCTGTAAAGGCAAACCAGGGTTTAAGTGAGGAGAAGCATTCATGTTTAATGAGAAACTCTGTTCTACTCTGGACTCTACAAAATACATTTTCAGTGTAAATAAATAACGTCAGCAAAGATGCCAGCAGGTTGGTCCTGTGTTGCTATAGCTGCAGGGTCATAGGTCAGCCAATGAATCTCTGTTTTAGAGCTGTGTGTCCTGATGGGGGGGATGATGTTAGTCACTCCAAAACCCTGACTCACCTGTGTCTCTGCCACCTGACACTCTTCTGTCCAGCATCACCATGACAACCACCTCAAACCACTGAACTATCCTTCATGCCCATAGGGGCTGTACACTCCCTGACATACACACACACACACACACACACACACACACACACACACACACACACACACACACACACACACACACATTTTTAAATAAAACTGGTGACTGTTGTTTAATAAACAAATGTTTATGTAATGATGTCTGAGACCACCATGCATTCTGTGTCCTTTATTGGTCTTTTTAGTATCTTTATTATTGTCTCTGTCTCAGGTCACATTCAAACACACTCAAACACACTCAAACATGGGTCGTCCCAAACTCAGCAGGTCATTCTGAACACGTTTGTATGGCAGTTTGAAACAGCAGACCTGTGCAGGCCTGGGATCAGTGCAGATCTGAGATCAGTGCAGATCTGAGATCAGTGCAGGTCTGAGATCAGTGCAGACCTGCCCTGACACACACTGTTCCCTGCAGTCTGAGCCAAGCACAGCCCTCTGGACCCGACCCCGACGTCTGAAGGTCTGCTCCAGACGAAACACTTGCTGGAGGACCTACCTGCACTTTCAGGATATGCAGGACACCTGGACCTTTTGACACACAAAGCAGCGAATCATACACAGTCACACACACACATACTCACCCCCCCCCCCCCAACCGCACATATACACACGCTCATAACCTCCCCAACCACACGCACATATACACACACTCACAACCCCCCCCCCAACCGCACACACATATACACTCGCTCTCACAGCCCACACGCACACACACTCACACACAAACACACACACGCAGGGCCATGACACCACTGTGTGCTATTCTGAAGTGTGCTGTGTCAGGAGAATCTAGCAGATCCCACATTTCCCACCTCTGAAATGTCCCGCATGGAAAAGATTCTCAAACGAAACTGACACTCCCTCCTTCTCTGTTTCTTCTCTCTATCATTCTATCCATCTCTTTCTGTGGTCCTCCTTATCTCTTGTTTCCTTCTCTTTATCATTCTATCCATCCCCCCTCTCCTTTATTTATCTATTCATCTCGCTATGTCCATCTCTCTCCGTCTGATTAATCTGTCTTTGTCTCTCTCAGCGCTAAAGTGAAGTCCCTCATGCCACTGTTGGTGTGGAAACATCGTTATGCAGCGGGACACTGAGTGGGCGTGGCCACACAGGAGCAGCAGGGTATGATGGGAACACTATAGTAGAGTGGGGCTTCTGTAGCTGTCTCTGCATGGACTTCGAGAAGCAAGCCAAACAACATGAGAGAGAGAGACAAAGAGAGAAATGAGGAGATGGAGAGAAATGGAGGGAAAAAAGATGAAGGAGAAAGAGGAAGAAAGATTGATATGGAGAGAGAGAAAGAGAGGGAGAGTGTGAGAGAGTGTTTGTGTGTGTGTGTGTGTGTGTGTGTGTGTGTGTGTGTGTGTGTGTGTGTGTGTGTGTGTGTGTTGTAACAGCCACTGGTTTTATTCTTGTTTGGACATTGATTAACATATTGGTAAGAGAAAGAGAGTAGCAACCCTAACTTCTCTATCTGAGCAAGTGCTGTGTCAGTGATACTCCCAGACACGCCACTGTCCATCTTCTTTTTCAGTCTTCTCCTGTCCTGCTGTCTCCTGTCCCGCTGTAACACACCTCCGCCCCATGTCATTCACTTTCGTCTTTCCTTCTGTTTTAGTGTTTTCCTTTCGCCGCCTAGTTCCAGCCCCCTGTGTTATGTGTTTCACCTTTGCCTCGTTGCCTCCTAAATTATCCTGTTATTTAAATCCTTAGTTTGTACACTGTCCTTGTCGATTGTTGTTTCGTGCCCTCCATGTTTCCAGGTTGTTTTGAGTTTCCTATCTCCTCGTCCCATGCCTACCATAAGTTTATTCTAGTCTTCGTTTCTATCTTTATTTTCAGTCCTCTTGATCTCCTAGTCTTACTATTCGTTCTATCGTTGCAGTTGGTTGTTGGTATTAGGTATGTGTTTGCCTCGGGTTTAGTATATTGCATTCGTGAGTTTGATTTCTTTTCTAGTGCATTTAGTGGTTCGCTGCTTTGTTGTGTTTAATTGTTTTCCGTGTTCGTGTCTTCCTTGCTCCCCTGTTTGTTAGTTCCTAATATTTATGATCTGCCCGGGTGTATTGTTTATTTCCCTGTGCATGGTCATTACTCTGTTTTTTTCTTAGTCGTCATAGTCGTCAGAACTATTATCTGTTTTCCAAGTTAGCTTGTTCCCTCCCTATTCTCATGTAGGCTACTCGCATGTTGCCGATGTATAGCTACTGAATCCCATAGTGTTACGTGGTCTGTCTAAATGCCTCGTCCGTCTCAACACCGCGTTAAGAGTTTTTCTGTTGGTCGCCTGTCTGTGTGTCCTGAATTAAATACAGAGTCTACAGTTAATACTACCCTGGTCTCTGCACAATTGTGTTCCACTTCACCTGTGTTGGAACCAAAAACGTTACACATCTCTCTGGTTCTGCACTTGTATTTGTGCTTTTTGCGTCTCCTCTGCTCATTAGCGTGCAGCTCAGGGAGGAACAGATCTTTACATCACTAACATGAGAGTCAGAGTCAGAGACATATACCGAGAAAGATACAGAGAAAGAGACAGATACAGAGTCTGAGTAAGAGACAAAGTCAGAAGCAGAATCAGAGACAGATACAGAGTGAGAAACAAGCTTAGCCTATGTCTGAAAAGGTAAAGGGGCTTTTTAGGAATGTATATTCTGTATACAATAAAAAATAACTTTTAATAACTTTTTATTAGCATTAACCTCTGGGTCAGATTAGGAAAGTTAGCATTAACTTCTGGGTCAGATAAGGCAAGTTAGCGTTAACATCTGGGTTAGTATAATGTCTGTAATTTTCTATATTTTTCCAGCTCATTAAGGGCCCAGTAAGGAGCTCACTCACGCACAATAGACTTACTGGAAGGACAACACCAGCTTTGACCAAAGCAAAGAGTGTAGAACTGATGATGATACTTGTCATAAGTAACAAAATAAAAAAAAATGAAATAAATAAATAAATAAGAACGGTCAATAAATTACAGTAAACTGGATAGAACATGATAGCATTCATCCCATCCTCTCACACACATCCACCCCCCCCCCCCCCACCACCCCCACTCTGGGTAGCCTGTGTGTGTAAAATACCCCCCCCCCCCCCCCCCCGGCTACTCAATATGGCTGAATTATTTAACCCCACTCCTCAGTTAATTAGATATTTAATTGACTATCTGTAGACAGATGATGGCATCCCACACATACATACATCCATGGAAATGGGGCAAGAACTTGACCCCTAGGGCTGTAGATTCAGTGCCACCATGTCAGAGGTCAAAGTTCAGAGTGATTGGCAGTGTGCTAGTGTTATTGTCTGCTAGATCTTAGATTAGTATTTGAATAATTTAGATTAATCTTAGATTAGTCTAAGATAACTCTTTAATTAGACATAAATTAGTCTTAGATTAGTCTTAAATTAGTCATAAATTAGTCTTAGATTAGTCTTTGGGATGCTGAAGCAAGATTAAGTATTTGTGGTTAAAGTAATGAACTTAACGATGATCTTTTACCCAAAGTTTTTTACTAACAAAAAGCTTTTTTAGCTAACGACAACATTTGACCCAATTTACAAAGTATAGATCTGTGAGTGGGTTGAGTCTGAGCAGGTTGGCTGTGAGTGGGTTGAGTCTGAACAGGTTGAGTTTGGGCGGGCTGACCAGATTCACCACTGCTGCTGTTATTGTTGTGATTGCATACTTCATCTTCTTACTCTCATCCAGTCACTAGTGCCCCATCTCTCCCCAACAGCAACAGCATCCCTCTCTTTCTCTCTCTCTTTCTATCTTTCTCTTTTTCTCTCCCCTCTTGTCCTGTCGTTCTCTGCCATCACAGGTAAAATATTGATGGATTTTTTATGAATCGTTATGAAAAATTAATTCACAATCTGAAATGAAAAAGCGTAAACATCTCACATCTGCCTATTCCTCTCACATTCATTATCTAGTTACCCCATCCCATCCCTCATCACTCTCTCCACTCTCTCCTTTAGTCTCTTGCCACCTCCCCCTCCCTATCTCTCTCCTTCACTCTCTCTCTCTCTCTCTCTCTCTCCCTCTGTCGTTCTCTCTCTGTCCCCTCTCTTCCTTATTCTTCAGTTGGACAGGGAGCAGTTCTCTGTCTTGTTTTCCCCTGCTTGGTTCTAATTGCTTAATTTGACCCGCTTTCCTGTCAATTAAAATGCTGTCAGAGTCGGACGGATGGGCAATGCTTCAGAGAAGCAGTCGATGCCACTGATCAATGACAGGATGGATCAATAAGTGAACAGGGAGAGAGAGAGAGGAAGGGAGACAGAGACAGAAACAGCGAGAGAGGAAAAAAGGAAGATTGAAACCAAAAGCAATCAGCCAAAGAGAGAGTGAGGCTCAGCTGAGAGAGAAGTAAAGGAGAAGTGAGTAAGATGTGAGGGAGAAGTGAATGAGAAGTGAGAGAAGTGAGCTAGAAGTGAAGGAGAAGTGAGGAATATGTGAGGGAGACGTGAAAGAAGTGAAGAAGATGTGAAGGAGAAGTGAGGGTGAAGTGAGACAAGGTAGGGTATAAGTGAGGGATGTGTGAGAAGGAAATGAAGGAGAAGTGGGAGAGAAGGGAGGAAGAAGTGAGGGAGAAGTGAAGGAGAAGTGATGAAGATGTGAAGAAGAGGGAGAAGTGAGAGAAAGTGAGGGAGAAGTGAAAGAGATGTGAGTGAGATGTGAAGGGGAAGTGAGAAAAAAGTGATAGAAAGTGAGCAAGATGTGAGGGAGAAATGAAGGAGAAGGGAGAGAGAAGTGAGTGAGATGTGAGCGACAAGTGAGAGAGATGTGAAGGGGAAGTGAGGGAAGTGAGAAAATGTGAATGAGAAGTAAAGAAGAAGTGAGACAGAATTGAGGGAGATGAGAGGAACAAGTGAGGGAAATGTGGAGAAGTGAGAAAGTGAGGGAGATGTGAATATGTGAAGGAGAAGTGAGTGAAAGTGAGGGAGAAGTGAACAAGAAGTGAGGGAGATTTCAGGGACAGGTGAATGAGTGAGTGAGTGAGTGAGTGAGAAGTGAAGGAGAAGTGAGAGAAGGTATGGGACAAGTGAGGGAGATGAGACTGAGATGTGAGGGAGAAGTGAGAGAAAGTGAGGGAGATGTGTGGGAGAAGTGAAGGAGAAGTGAGAGAAATTAGCATGATGTGATGGACAAGTGAGGGAGATGAGAGTGAGTTATGAGGGAGAAGTGAGGGAAAAGTGAGAGAAAGTGAGGGAGATGTGAGGGAGAAATGAGGGAGGTGTAAAAGAGAAGTTAGGGAAAAGTGAAGAAAGTGTGAAGGAGAAGTGAGAGAAAGTGAGCATGATATGAAGGAGAAGTGAAGGAGAAGTGAGGGAGAAATGAGGAAGAAGTAAGACAGAATTGATGGAGATGTAAGGGACAAATGAATGAGATGTGAGGGACAAGTGAGAAAGATGTGAAGGAGAAATGAGGGAGAGGTGAGAGAAAATGATGGGAGAAGTGAAAGAGAAGTGACAGAGAAGTGAGGCAGACGAGAGGGACAAGTGAAGAAGATGTGAGTGAGAAGTGAGAGAGTTGTGGAGAAGTGAGGTAGAAGTAATGGAGAAGTGAATGTGATGTGATAGAAGTGAAGGAGAAGTGAGGTAGAAGTGAGGCAGAAGTGAATGATATGTGAGAGAAGTGAAGCCGATGTGAGGGAGAAGTGAGGCAGATGAGAGGGACAAGTGAAGAAGATGTGAGTGAGATGTGAGGGAGAAGTGAGAGAGTTGTGGAGAAGTGAGGGAGAATTGAGAGAAGTGAAGGAGATGTGAAGAAGTGAGGAAGAAGTGATGGAGATATGAGGGACAAGTGAAGGAGAAGTGAGCGAGAAGTGAGGGAGATGAGAGTGACAAGTGAGTGAGATTTTAGTGAGATGTGAGGGAGAAGTGAGGGAGATGTGAGGAAGAAGTGAGAGAAGTGAAGGAGAAGTGAGGTAGAAGTGAGGGAGAAGTGAATGAGATGTGAGAGAAGTGAAGGAGAAGTGAGGTAGAAGTGAATGAGATGTGAGAGAAGTGAAGGAGAAGTGAGGTAGAAGTGAATGAGATGTGAGAGAAGTGAAGGAGAAGTGAGGTAGAAGTGAGGGAGAAGTGAATGATATGTGAGAGAAGTGAAGCCGATGTGAGGGAGAAGTGAATGAGATGTAAGAGAAGTGAAGCAGATGTGAGGGATAAGTGAGGAAGAAGTGAATGAGATGTGAGAGAAGTGAAGCAGATGTGAGGGAGAAGTGAATGAGATGTGAGAGAAGTGAAGGAGAAGTGAGGTAGAAGTGAGGGAGAAGTGAATGAGATGTGAGAGAAGTGAAGGAGAAGTGAGGTAGAAGTGAGGGAGAAGTGAATGAGATGTGAGAGAAGTGAAGCCGATGTGAGGGAGAAGTGAAGGAGTCTCCCTGACTCACACACCCTCACACATACTAACATACACCCATACACTCACACAGACACCTACACACTCACACACATATGCACACACACACACATACGGTCTGTAGAAGCAATTCCCATAGAGGTCATAGGGGTCATGACATCAGCAATCAGAAGGTGTGTGAGCTTTGGAGTTATTTCCAAATGAGAACTGTTCATGCACAAACATGATGCCATGAAGGGAAATTTAAACTCATGAAATCAAGTTCACCAACAAGTAACACCAAAGGGGTGGGGCAGAGAGACATGAACTTTTGTAAGTCGCTCTGGATAAGAGCGTCTGCTAAATGCCATAAATGTAAATGTAAACATGAATGGGGCGGGGCAGAGAGACAGAAGGGGGACAGGGTAGAAAGACAGAGAGGGGGTGAGGTAGAGAGATAGAGAGGGGGCGGGGTAGAGATACAGAGAGGGGGCGGGGTAGAGAGACAGAGAGGGGGCAGAGTAGAGTGACAGAGAGGGGGCGGGGTAGAGAGACAGAGAGGGGGCGGGGTAGAGTGACAGAGAGGGGGCGGGGTAGAGTGACAGAGGGAGCGGGGTAGAGTGACAGAGGGAGTGGGGTAGAGATACAGAGAGGTGGCGGGGTAGAGAGACAGAGAGGGGGCGGGGGTAGAGTGACAGAGAGGGGGCGGGGTAGAGAGACAGAGAGGGGGCGGGGTAGAGATACAGAGAGGGAGCGGGGTAGAGAGACGGGGGGGGCGGGGTAGAGAGCTTATAGTATATATAACAGTATATTTATAAGGTTGACAGGCAGTGCCACTCACATCGTCTAGTCAGGTGAACTTCTAAAGGCTAGAAGAGTTCTGGACAGGTCAAAAGTGAAGAGGTCAAGAGATAAAATCCTGGCTTTAGAACTGCAGTAGTCCCAATCACATGCTGTTAGATATCATGAATTGTGTGTGTGTGTGTGTGTGTGTGTGTGTGTGTGTGTGTGTGTGTGTGTGTGTGTGTGTGTGTGTGTGTGTGTGTTTATTTTTGTGTAATTTTGTTTATCTCAAAGTCCCAATCAATAAATGAAACTGCTCTTTTGTCTAATCTCTAAACAATGCCTTAATTTACACATATATATGTAGTATGTTTAATGGTCAGAGCACAGCATGGCCATGTGTGCAGGCCGGAGGTGTAATATGACACCAGAGAGGTGTGGCCAGAGGCCAGGAAACACACCTGCAGAGTGGAGCAGTGCTGCGACATTCCTTCAGACTAATCCATCCCCCAGCCCTAATGGGGTTACAGGCAAGGAGGTGAAACCAGTTCTAGTAAATGAAAGAGTGACTTATTAGATCATCTTCATCCATCTCTCCCACTCTCTCTCTCTCTCCCATCTCTCTCTCTATTTCTTCTCTGTCTCTCTTCCTTCTCTCCCTCCCTCTCAATCTCTCTGTCTCTCTCTGTTTCCCCTCCCGTTCTTCCTCTGTCCCTCCCTCTCCACATCTCTCTCTCCATCTCTCTCTCCTTTTCTCCCTCTCCCCCTCTCTCTCCCTCTTTGTGTCTTTCTCCGTTTCTCTCTCTCTCTCACACACACACACACACACACACACACACACACACACACACACACACTCACACACACCACGCACACACACACACACACACACACACACACACACTCACACACACACACACACACACACACACACACACACACATACACTCACACACACACACACACACACACACACACACACTCACACACACACACACACACACACACACACACACACAACACACACACACACACACACACACGTGCAGATGCAGGAGAGTGACAGGTCTCTGTCTAACTGGTTTGTCTCAGTGTAATTGTGTCAGTGTCACTCTCAATCACACAGCAGCAACGAGGAGAGAATCACTTCAGCTGTGGATATCTCTCAGTGTGCAGGATCAGGGCAGGCTTGTCTTTAAAATGACCTACAAACAAACACACTCTTTTTCTCTCCCCTCCTCTGTCTATCCCCACATACGTGAGTCAGGCTCGTACGGCCCTTGGTCTTTGGTCTTTAGTAGAGACTCTATGAACCCCTTCACTCTCTGTGTAAAAAGACAAATATGGATGATTCACTGCAAGGTTATCAGAGAGGCAGGATGTGTGTGTGTGTGTGGTGTGTGTGTGTGTGTGTGTGTGTGTGTGTTGTGTGTGTGTGTGTGTGTGTGTGTGTGTGTGTGTGTGTGTGTGTGTGTGTGTGTGTGTGTGTGAGTGTTTGTTTTGCATTTCAGAAAGTTCTCTCTGACCGCGTGGAGGCTCTGATAGCAGCAGGAAATATTCTAGGATGTTCACTGGATCACAATAAAGAAGACCATGAATCAGATGAATCAGATGAATCAGATGAATCCCATGAATCAGATGAATCAGGGCCCTGTGGGAGTCTTCTACTGTTCATGCCTGAATGAACATTTTGAACATTTTTTTTCTTAAAACATGCCTGGCGATCCAGTGTTCCTTTTGTCATAAGTGCTTCAAGTGTGTGTATCTGTGTGTATTTGTGTGTGTGTGTGGTGTGTGGGTGTGTGTGTGTGTGTGTGTGTTTAGTATTTGTGTCTGTTAATGTGTCTCTACGTATCTGTGTGTGCATGTGTGCGTGCTTGCGTGTGTACTGGGCCTTCTCCAGTAATGGTCGTCTCCAGCGCCGGTTCCTCTGCGAGTACCAGGTCCTTCCCCTCCAGTAGCACTTCCTCTTCAGTACTGGGTTAATTCGCTCTAACGCTGTGTGGACCAGATAATCTCACACACACACATACATTTTTCATCACAGTGCACATCCATGTTTGATAACAGTACAACCCTAAAGAGCTGTGGTGTGTGTGTGTATATGTGTGTGTGTGTGTGTGTGTGTGCGTGTGTGTGTGTATATGTGTGTGTGTGTGTGTGTGTGTGTGTGTGTGTGAGTGTGTGTGTGTGTGTGTGTGTGTTTGTGTGTGTGTGTGTGTGTGTGTGTGAGTTGTGTGTGTATGTGTGTGTTTGTGTGTGTGTGTTTGTGTGTGTGTGAGTGTGTGTGTGTGTGGTGTGTGTGTGTGTGTGTTGTGTGTGTGTGTGTGTGTGTGTTTGTGTGTGTGTGTGTGAGTGTGTGTGTGTGTGTGTGTGTGTTTGTGTGTGTGTGTGTGTGTGTGTGTGTGTGTTTAATTAACTGCTTTTAAATTAATTAAATTAATTAAATCAACTGAGAGTTGTATTATATTATTACTATATTATACCAGAGATGGGTGCTATAGTGAGTGACTCCAGTCACACTTAAGTGGCCTACAAAAAGACTTGAATTGAAAACTCGTCCCTAATGACTCTTGACTCGACATTTTTCCTTATTTCAGTGATTTGGGGTATGGCCCCTTTTCTCGTGACGTATCACAACATTGTTTATCACGAGTAGGAAATCGGGGAGAGGAGTCAAATGTAAACAAACGAGGTTGCCATAGCTACAGCTGGAGTACCACATGGAGCCTTTGGCTACAGGGATTTTAAAATACTTGGACATAACTGAAGGAACAACGTGTAAAAACAATGTGTAAAACAACGTGTAAAACAACGTGTAAAACAACGTGTAAAACAAGGTGAAACAAAGCTCGGGGGGAAAAAATGAAAGACACTAACGACCACATCAAACTTCATAAGCATCTAAAACACAC
>NC_135220.1:5778342-5783342 GCF_052324685.1 Brachyhypopomus gauderio | reverse complement strand
TCACCTCCTCATCGGACTTCAGACCAAAATCACTCCCCCACCTGATATCTCCAGATCCCTCACTGTCCTGCTCACGTCTCCCTCCCTCACCCCCACCTCTCTCTCACCCCCTCACCCCCACCTCTCTCTCACCCCCACCTCTCCCTCACCCCCACCTCTCTCTCACCCCCTCTCCCCCCTCTCTCTCACCCCCACCTCTCTCTCACCCTCTTCTCTCTCTCTCTTTCTCTGTAGACTGACCACATCAGTGCCAGAGCAGGAATAAAACAGAGACCTCTGACTCAGCTTTATTGCCGCATTCCCATGTATAGCAAACGCACACACGCTCTCACACACTTCCACTCACACACTTCCACTCACACACTCACACACCTCCATGTCCTCTGCTTACCCCATGAGGGCTGCCTGCCACCTCTTAACACACAGTACACACAGGTGTGTTAGCTTTGCTGACGCTAGCCACCTCCACAGATTCACACACACACACACACACACACACACACACACACACACACACACACACACACACACACACCACACACACACACACACACACACACACACACTGCATGACTCAGAGTCCAAGCTAGCGTGAGCTCATGGTTACCCGATAGCTCTTGCCATGTTGCCCATAGCAACTATGCACTGTCTTGTATGGTGGTATCTAGGCAGCAGTGAGTCAACACAACATCACAGCAGCACGTTATTACAGGGCTGCTCTCAGGGGCCTTACGGCCAGGCCCTGTTATTGTAGCTGGCATTGTGCCAACTGGTAACAGATCAGACTGTGATGTTTTTGGCTTTAAAAAAGTTGAGCAGGGGTGTGTATGACAACTACACATGTGATTATTTATCCATTAACTTACCCATGTTCAGTGTGTCTTTGTGTATGCTGCTTTAAGTGAGTATGTATGTATGCTGTGTTAATTGTGTGTGTGTACTGTGTACTAGGAGTCTGTATATGCTGTGTTAATTGATTATCTGTGTATGCGTGTTGGGTGTCTGTATATACTGTGTTAAGTGTGTATCTGTGTATGATGTGTTAAGTGTTTGTCTGTGTATGCTGTGATAATGTGTGTCTAACACACATTCTCTGTTACTAGATTCATTGGCTCTGTGTTCACATGATGACCTTGTTCTGACAAAACTGAGATGGGCTGAAGAAAGAGAAATACAGCTGACTACTAATCGTCTCCATAATGCTCTCTCTTTCTTGTTCTCTTTCTCTTTGTCTCTCTTTTCATCTTGCTCCCCCCCACTATGTCTTTACGCTAAGCAATGTGACCTGTGGTCATATATTAGACATGCCCTATTATCGAGACACTAAGGACTGTGCAGACGAGACCACTGTCCCCTCGGGTCAGTCTTCTGTCACCACTATCTGTTCTTCTGGCCAGAACAGTACATTTGGTTTTCATCAGATCAAGTCGAGAGACGAATTCCTCTCAAACGAATGAGGAAAACATTACAGGAGTGCAGTGGTCCTGCAGATGGTGGAGGAGCCTGGAGGAGGTGTCCAGGGGAGGAGGGCCGGGGGCGGGGCCCGGTGGCGGGGGGAAACATGACCAACCTTAACAACCCAGCATTTTAAGATTAAAGTTCCCCCACGCTGGTGAAAAACAGCAGAGCCACACATTAGTTTAAACATGACCCCTACACAAAAAAGCCCGGGTGTGCATAAAACTACCTTGAAATGGGGCTTATTTAAAAAGAAAAAAGACACAATGTCTTCATACCACGAAAACAATCCTGACACACTCAAAAGATATTTTGAAAAACAGTGGCTCTGTGTGCCAGACTGGTGGGCCATGGGGTGTGAGCACATCCCAGACCTTCCAGGGTTAGATGGATGTTTACTGGGGATCATGTAAACATCTTTGTTTTGTTTGAAGACTTTTTACTGGTTAGGTTTAGTGGGGTGGATGAGGGGAGTTCTGTCCATCTCTGTGGTAACTGGACATTGTTAAACACAATATTAGAAGCACATATGAGCTTGAAACATGCTAATCATACTCCGAAGTGTGTAAGAGCATTACTGGTTAAAAGCATCATACTCCGAAGTGTGTAAGAGCATTACTGGTTAAAAGCATTTGTGTGTTTATTATTAACATTTTACACATCTGGCTGTGTGCCTTCTGTCCCACACGGTCTCTCTCTCTCTCTCTCTCTCTCACACACACACACACACACACACACACACACACACACACACACACACACACACACACACACACTCTCTCTCTTCCTCTCTCTCTGTCTCTCTCTCACACACACTCACTCACACACACACACACACACACACACACACACACGCACACACACACACACACCGGTAATCAGAGTATGCTTTAGTCATCAGTGTTATGTTGGTCATTGTTTTGGATGTGAAGTTTTACTCCTGCTGAGCTGTCAGATATTTTCACGTAGGAGATGATTCATCTTCCTGGTGTATCAGTGCTACCAGCTCCCTCTGATAAACTCTTGCAGTCAGATGTCTCGTTTGACCACATGCTTCAAACTTTAGTTTGTGAAGACTTCCATCAAAAGGGGAAACATTAAAGCAACAGCCTCCTGTTGACAACTTTGTCTTTGTTTTGCACTTTAATCGCAGACTTCATATGATTGGGTACACTTATTGTTTACACTATACAGGACAAGGAAACATGTTTACTTTTGTTATTTATATTTTATTATTTTTTTACTCATTTTGTGGGAAGTGGTTCTGTTAGGTCACACACTGCTTCAGTTACAAGCTAGAAGCCCCTGTATAGTTGATATACAGCCAGGTCTTAAGTCATACAGGAGAGACGACTCTGTTGAATTAGTGTTTTTTGACTTTATCAAAAAAAAACTTTATTTTTCCAGACACATATTCATGTTTGAAGTTTTCTTCTCGTTCATGTGAACCGATATCATGTCTCATCTCTTCTCATCTCGTCTCATGAGATGAGTGTCTCACCACGGATCCACTCCAATCAGATGAAGAGTTTATATTCTACCTAGACAACCCACCTCAACATTCTCTCTCTCTCTCTCTCTCTCTCTCTCTCTATCTCTCTCCATCTGCCTGTCTCTGTTTATACAGTCAGATGGTGGATGGGCAGTTGGAAGACGCCATGGGCTGGGCACATTATGGGCTGGTGATGAGTTCCCCTGACTGGACACACACACACTCTCTCATAACGCTAACCCTCAGGCTGTTTATGAGAGTAGGCACAGAGGAAGCCCTCTGATATTAAACACAGCGCAGACCACTCACCGTACACCAGCACAGACCACTCTCCATAAACCAGCACAGACCACTCACCATACACCAGCACAGACCACTCACCATACACCAGCACAGACCACTCTCCATACACCAGTACAGACCACTCACCATACACCAGTACAGACCACTCAATGTACACCAGCACAGGCCACTCACCGTACAGCAGCACAGACCACTAACCATAAACCAGCACAGACCACTCACCATACACCAGTACAGATCACTATCCATACACCAGCACAGACCACTCACCATACACCAGTACAGACCACTCACCATACACCAGCACAGACCACTCTCCATAAACCAGCACAAACCACTCACCATACACCAGCACAGACCACTCTCCATTCACCAGTACAGACCACCTACCATACACCAGTACAGACCACTCTCTATAAACCAGCACAGACCACTCTCCATACACCAGTACAGACCACTCAACATACATCAGCACAGGCCACTCACCGTACAGCAGCACAGACCACTAACCATAAACCACCACAGACCACTCACCATACACCAGCACAGATCACTATCCATACACCAGTACAGACCACTCACCATACACCAGCACAGACCACTCACCATACACCAGTACAGACCACTCAACGTACACCAGCACAGGCCACTCACCGTACAGCAGCACAGACCACTAACCATAAACCAGCACAGACCACTCACCATACACCAGCACAGATCACTATCCATACACCAGCACAGACCACTCACCATACACCAGTACAGACCACTCACCATACACCAGCACAGACCACTCACCATACACCAGCACAGACCACTCACCATACACCAGCACAGATCACTCAACGTACACCAGCACAGACCACTCACCATACACAAGCACAGATCACTCACCATACACCAGCACAAACCACTCTCCATACACCAGTACAGACCACTCAACGTACACCAGCACAGGCCACTCACCATACACCAGCACAGACCACTAACCATACACCAGTACAGACCACTCACCTTACACCAGCACAGACCACTCACCATACACCAGTACAGACCACTCACCATACACCAGCACAGACCATTCAATGTACACTAGCACAGACCTCTCACCGCATACCAGCACAGACCACTAACCATACATCAGCACAGACCACTCACCATACACCAGTACAGACCACTCTCCATACACCAGCACATACCACTCTCCATAAACCAGCACAGACCACTCACCATACACCAGCACAGACCATTCAATGTACACCAGCACAGACCACTAACCATAAACCAGTACAGATCACTCTCCATACACCAGCACATACCACTCTCCATAAACCAGCACAGACCACTCACCATACACCAGCACAGACCATTCAATGTACACCAGCACAGACCACTCATCATACACCAGCACAGACCACTCACCATACACCAGCACATACCACTCTCCACAAACCAGCACAGACCACTCACCATACACCAGCACAGACCATTCAATGTACACCAGCACAGATCACTCACCGCACACCAGCACAGACCACTAACCATACACCAGCACAGACCACTCACCATACACCAGCACAGACCACTTTCCATAAACCAGCACAGACCACTTACCATACACCAGTACAGACCACTCATAATACACCAGCACAGACCATTCACCATACACCAGCACAGACCATTCACCATACACCAGCACAGACCACTAACCGTACACCAGCACAGACCACTCACCATACACCAGCAC
>NC_135220.1:5765842-5773342 GCF_052324685.1 Brachyhypopomus gauderio | reverse complement strand
TGTTTGCAAGGGTTTGTATGTATGAATTTGCATGAATTTGTATGTATTTGTATGTATTTCATACCAATTTTTATTCTTCCTCTGAAAAGTACTGCAAGGAGATTTTATTTATGTTCAGAGCTAGTGTGTGTGAGTATGTGTGTGTGTGTGTGTGTGTGTGTGTGTGTGTGTGTGTGTGTGTGTGTCACCCTTGGGGTGAGTGTGGTCCAGGTAGCCTCTAATGACCTCGGTTTTTGTTATTTTTCCATATAGGCTTTTCCATTGAGGGCCAGCAGACCAGCACCAGATTAAAAGTGATGATGAGATCCCGAGCCCGTTCCCGGAGACACCTTTATTTACAAGAGAATCTATTACAGGACTGCTATACGGGATACATTACAGGACAGCCATGTGAGGACTGCAGTACAGGATCCGTTACAGGACTACCGTGTAGAGTCCATCAAAGATCTGCTGTCTGGGATCCATTCCTCACACCTTCCTCACACCAGCACAGGAGGCTCTGCTGAGGTGTGTGGATGACACCATCTCTGACCTCCTCTCAGTCCTGAGCCAAGGCCACATGCAGAGTCTTATCAAAAGGACAGGCACAGCTAATCTCAGATCAGTGATCTTTCTCTGACATGCTGACAGTGAATACGCTTGACTGACCCTTGTTAAAAAGCCTGTAGGAATCACTGCAGTGTGAAATGTACATGCAGAGAACAGCAGCATCCTGCTGGTATGGCGTAGGCAGGTGGAGTTCTCCTCACCATTGCTTGGTTCCTTCAGTCCTCAACATCATTTTCTGCAAAGCCCCTGCCCACTCACACCAGGACAGGACAGTCGTGAACATTCAGAGCCTCTCAGTAGAATTCATGAAGACGTGACTGTTCCCTGTTACACAGCGCTGGCTATGTGTTAGCACACCTGACAGAAGGAAATTCAGAACCTTCTCTTCAAATTCCGAACCTTCTCATGAGAAACAAGAGCTGAGTATCTGGATATTATCTGAATCTAGGTCATAGTAATATGTGAATATGTGGATATTTTTTGGATATGGGTCAGAGTATATGCGAGTATCTTGTGATATAAGTTTTTTATTTGACAAAGTAGCAATTTTATGCATAAGTAAAATGAAAGTGAAAGAACTTTATGATGTGCTGGCCAAGATAAGTGTCCTGGATATAATTGAGTAATATTTTAAAATCTCCCTTAAATAATCCCTGCCACTTTGATGTGGTGTTGCCTGGGAAACCCCCAGTGCTGGAGGCTGGGTGGTTCCAATCAAACTCAACATAACTGGAATGAACTGGATGGCCAAATGAAGGAGTGGAGTGACATTGATCAGGAGTAATGGCTGAGGTGAAGGCCACCTGTCGTGGACATGACAATAATCACTAAAAGCTTGTCTGATAACTCGTGCTGGGACAGGCCGATACTTCCGGTCTCAAATGCTCAGGTAATCCTTAGAATTATGCAACTCCCTCACTGAAACAATCACCTGTAGTTCACCAGCAGTCTTGGAAGTCACACACCCTCCACACACACCCTCCACACACACACACACACACACACACACACACACACACACACACACACACACACACACACACACACACACACACATCACACATACACCCACATCACACACACATTGTGTCTACCTTGTGTGTGTGTCTATATTTGTGTGCCTGTCCAGCTTTGTTCGTGTGTGTGTGTCCAGATTTATATGTGTGTATTGCTTTGTGTGTGTCTAGCAGTGTGTGTGTGTGTGTGTGTGTCATTCTTTGTGTGTGTCTAAAACAAAATGGCTGAACCACAAATCCAGTGTCTTCATGAATGAGTGTGACAGAAGATTCTGGTGTAATCTGATCACTTTGGGGATGTAGAAAACGCATAAATCAGCTGAATGACGCCAGTGAACTGGAAGACACACAAGGACACACACACACAAACACATAAAACTAAGATGCTCTGAGCTACTGGAGGAAGAAGCATAAGAGGAGAAAAGGACCAAATATGACCTCTGACCTCTAGTGATGGGACGTGTTACGCTGATGATAGGGTGATAATACTGCGTTTTATGGAATGTCACCTCTGACACAGTAAAAAGTAAATAAACAGCAGAAGATATCAAACTGGGTGCTTAACATGTTCATAAATGACAGCACAGCAGAGAGGTTGAGGGACAGAGGTCTTAAATAACACCTGTGCAGGAGACAGTGTGTAGATGAGCCCCTGCTGTAATGACCTTTCAAATTGTGAGGCGCTCTGGGAGGAGATCTGACATGCAGATGGCTCTAGATCACCCTGCGTCAAACATTCTCTCTGTTTCTCTCTTTCTCTCTGTCTTTCTCTCTCTCTCGCACACTCAATTAAATTTTTTTTCAATTCAATGAGCTTTATTGGCATGACCATATCCAGTTACAATATGGCCAAAACTGTGTTATCGTACAACATGAATAAATCAATTAAAAATATGAACAATTCTAATTATTATTAACCTGAACATGAAGATATTAATGTTGAAAAAGTGAAAAGAAAGGAAAGGAAATCACTCTCTCTCTCTCTCTCTCTCTCTCTCTGTCTCTCTCTCTCTCTCTCTCTCTCTCTCTCTCTCTCTCTGTCTGTGTCACACAGACACTATCACCCTCTCATAAAACTCAACTGTAAATCTGTACTCAAGTGCTGTCTGAGACCACCCCCACCTCATACACACACACACACACACATACACGAGCGCACACGCACACACACACACACACACACACAGAGGACCTCTCATAGGTTAGGTACTGCCTCACTAACTGCAAATAATCTCTTCTCCCAAAAAGAAATCTTGTTCATCTTGTTCATGTTCATTTCTCTCTCCCCCTCTTTCCCTCTCACTCTCTCTCTCTCCCTCTCTTTCCCTCTCTCTTTCTCTCTCTCTATCTCTTTCTCTCTCTAACAAGAGAAAAACTACCAGAAACAACAATAAAAGATCTTAACAGTATTAATGACTTTTAATAACCGATAAGACATTCAGAAAATATTACTAGCTAATGTGGGTTTTCTGTGTGTGCATGTGTGTGTGTGTGTGTGTGTGTGTGTGTGTGTATTGCCTAAGGAGGTTGTCACTGTCTCTCAGGTGATGACATGTTACATATTTTACAGTGAGGGTTGATTTTTCTTGTTGGGTCGTACTGAAATGTTTTGTCATTTTAATACGAAAATTTCTCACAGTTTTTACATTTTTAGTAAAGGAGAAGGTGTCACTTTGTCTCATCTCCACCTGTCAAGCAGTGACCACATATTCATATTCTCCCTGGGCAGCAGAACAGTGTAGGTCTGTCCTGTTCTACAGCAGGACTATCTGTGTCTGTCCTGTTCTACAGCAGGATTATCTGTGTCTGTCCTGTTCTACAACAGGATTATCTGTGTCTATCCTCTTCTACAACAGGACTATCTGTGTCCTGTTCTACAGCAGGACTGTGTCTGTCCTGTTCTACAGCAGGACTATCTGTGTCTGTCCTGTTCTACAGCAGGATTATCTGTGTCTATCCTCTTCTACAACAGGACTATCTGTGTCCTGTTCTACAGCAGGACTGTGTCTGTCCTGTTCTACAGCAGGACTATGTGTGTCTGTCCTGTTCTACAACAGGACTATCTGTGTCTGTCCTGTTCTACAGCAGGACTATCTGTGTCTGCCCTGTTTTACAGCAGGACTGTCTGTGTCTATCCTCTTCTACAACAGGACTGTCTGTGTCTGTCCTGTTCTACAGCAGGACTGTGTCTGTCCTGTTCTACAGCAGGACTATCTGTGGCTGTCCTGTTCTACAACAGGACTATCTGTCGCTGTCCTGTTCTACAACAGGACTATCTGTGTCTGTCCTGTTCTACAGCAGGACTATCTGTGTCTGCCCTGTTTTACAGCAGGACTGTCTGTGTCTATCCTCTTCTACAACAGGACTGTCTGTGTCTGTCCTGTTCTACAGCAGGACTGTGTCTGTTCTGTTCTACAGCAGGACTATCTGTGGCTGTCCTGTTCTACAACAGGACTATCTGTAGCTGTCCTGTTCTACAGCAGGACTATCTGTGTCTGTCCTGTTCTACAACAGGACTATATGTGTCTGTCCTGTTATACAGCAGGACTATCTGTGTCTATCCTCTTCTACAACAGGACTGTCTGTGTCTGTCCTGTTCTACAGCAGGGCTGTGTCTGTCCTGTTCTACAGCAGGACTATCTGTGTCTATCCTCTTCTACAACAGGACTATCTGTGTCTGTCCTGTTCTACAGCAGGACTATCTGGGTCTGTCCTGTTCTACAGCAGGACTACCTGTGTCTGTCCTGTTCTACAAAAGAACTATCTATGTTTGTCCTGTTCTACAGCAGGACTATCTGTCTCTTTCCTCTTCTACAACAGGACTGTCTGTGTCTGTCCTGTTCTACAGCAGAGCTGTGTCTGTCCTGTTCTACAGCAGGACTATCTGTGTCTATCCTCTTCTACAACAGGACTATCTGTGTCTGTCATGTTCTACAGCAGGACTATCTGGGTCTGTCCTGTTCTACAGCAGGACTATCGGTTTCTGTCCTGTTCTACAAAAGAACTATCTATGTTTGTCCTGTTCTACAGCAGGACTATCTGTCTCTATCCTCTTCTACAGCAGGACTATCTGTGTCTGCTCTGTTCTACAGCAGGACTATCTGTGTCCGTCCTGTTCTACAGCAGGACTATCTGTGGCAGTCCTGTTCCACAGCAGGACTATCTGTCTCTGTCCTGTTCTATGCAGGACTATATGTGTCTGTCCCGTTCTAAGCAGGACTATCTGTCTCTGTCTGTGATACTCTGCCAATATGATAACACTCCAATTCACTTTGGGGTTTAGTTTCAGTCCCACTGTTCGAAATAATTATTTTTTATTTGTTTCATAATTTTAGGTTTGGTGGCGAACGAACCAGTGTTGGTGGGAGGCTGGTGTGTGTCAGTAGTTGTTATGGGGTCAGTGAGCCTCAGAACCAGGTGTGGGTTTCCCGAAACGTTCGTAGCGCTAAGATGAAACGTACGAGGTTAAGAAGTACTTAGCGCTAAGAACGTTTCGGGAAACTCACCCCAGCTGAGTAAGAGGACTCTTATTAGGGTTCAGCTCTTTGGCTCAATTCTTGGTCTGTTTAACTGTGTTGTTTCTCTGGGGCTGGTCTTAAACTGTTGTGGTTCACTGGGACTGGTCTTTAACTGTGGTTTTTCTCTGGGGCTGGTCTTAACTGTGGTATTTCTCTGGGGCTGGTCTTAAACTGTAGTGTTTCTCTGGGGCTGATATTTAACTATGGTGTTTCACTGGGACTGGTCTTTAACTGTGGTTTTTCTCTGGGGCTGGTCTTAACTGTGGTATTTCTCTGGGGCTGGTCTTAAACTGTAGTGTTTCTCTGGGGCTGATATTTAACTATGGTGTTTCACTGGGACTGGTCTTTAACTGTGGTATTTCTCTGGGGCTGGTCTTTAACTGTGGTATTTCTCTGGGACTGGTCTTTAACTGTGGTGTTTCATTGGGACTGGTCTTTAACTGTAGTGTTTCTCTGCGGCTGGTCTTTAACTGTGGTGTTTCATTGGGACTGGTCTTTAACTGTAGTGTTTCTCTGGGGCTGGTCTGTAACTGTGGTGTTTCACTGGGACTGGTCTTTAACTGTGGTATTTCTCTGGAGCAGATTTTTAACTGTGGTATTTCTCTGGGGCTGGTCTTTAACTGTGGTGTTTCATTGGGACTGGTCTTTATCTGTAGTGTTTCTCTGGGGCTGGTCTGTAACTGTGGTGTTTCACTGGGACTGGTCTTTAACTGTGGTATTTCTCTGGAGCAGGTTTTTAACTGTGGTATTTCTCTGGGGCTGGTCTTTAACTGTGGTGTTTCATTGGGACTGGTCTTTAACTGTAGTGTTTCTCTGGGACTGGTCTTTAACTGTGGTGTTTCATTGGGACTGGTCTTTAACTGTAGTGTTTCTCTGGGGCTGGTCTTTAACTGTGGTGTTTCATTGGGACTGGTCTTTATCTGTAGTGTTTCTCTGGGGCTGGTCTGTAACTGTGGTGTTTCACTGGGACTGGTCTTTAACTGTGGTATTTCTCTGGAGTTGGTTTTTAACTGTGGTATTTCTCTGGGGCTGGTCTTTAACTGTGGTGTTTCATTGGGACTGGTCTTTAACTGTGGTATTTCTCTGGGGCTGGTCTTTAACTGTGGTATTTCTCTGGGGCTGGTCTTAAACTGTAGTGTTTCTCTGGGGCTGATATTTAACTGTGGTGTTTCACTGGGACTGGTCTTTAACTGTGGTATTTCTCTGGGGCTGGTCTTTAACTGTGGTATTTCTCTGGGACTGGTCTTTAACTGTGGTGTTTCATTGGGACAGGTCTTTAACTGTAGTGTTTCTCTGGGGCTGGTCTTTAACTGTGGTGTTTCATTGGGACTGGTCTTTAACTGTAGTGTTTCTCTGGGGCTGGTCTTTAACTGTGGTGTTTCATTGGGACTGGTCTTTATCTGTAGTGTTTCTCTGGGGCTGGTCTGTAACTGTGGTGTTTCACTGGGACTGGTCTTTAACTGTGGTATTTCTCTGGAGCTGGTTTTCAACTGTGGTATTTCTCTGGGGCTGGTCTTTAACTGTTGTGTTTCATTTGGACTGGTCTTAAACTTTGGTGTTTCTCTGAGCTTGGCCTAATCAACATGAACAAATATCTATAATAACATAGCAATAATGTAATATTAGTGAAATTTAAAACTGTAAAATGTAAAGACATACTACTTTCTCTCTTTCCATTTCTTCTATCCCACTCTTTCTCCCTCTGTCTTTCCCTGTCTCTCTCTCCCTCTCTTCCTCTCTCTCTCCATCTCTATATCTCCTCCTGAAATGTCAATAGCAGCCTTTTCTGTTATCCTCCCCTGTGAGACATAAACCACTCCTCTCCTCCCTCTCCCCCCTCTCTTCCCTCTCTCTCCTCTCCTCCCTCTCTCTCTCCTTCTCTCCTCTCCGCCCCATGCCTCTGATGTCCTGACGTGTGCTTGCTGAAGCCCCTGGTGAAATACAGCCCAGTGTAATGGCCTACTAAATTAACTCCTTGTAACCCCAGGTTTTCCAAATGGCTGCCATTAGACCATTGGAGACAGTGTGGAGGTGCTGGAGGTGCTGGAGGTGCTGGAGGGGGGCGGGAGGTGTGGCCCACACACCCTGTCTCAGCACAGTGCTCGTCCCTGATCGCCTCGCCAAAGTTCATCCTTGTAAACGTGTCAGCCGGCATGTAATTAAGCGATCAGGATGTCGGATAATGGACCCACTACCTGTGGGCTTCCCATCACTCTAGAAGCCTTTCTCCCGACACACACACACACACACACACACACTCTCACTCTCTCTCTCTCTCTCTCTCTCTCTCTCTCTCTCTCTCTCTCTCTCTCTCTCTCTCTCTCTCTCTCTCTCTCTCTCTCTCTATCTCTCTCACACACACACACACACACACACACACACACACACACACACACACACTCTCTCTCCCTCTCTCT
>NC_135220.1:5753342-5760842 GCF_052324685.1 Brachyhypopomus gauderio | reverse complement strand
GTAGTGTGTAGTTTGTAGTGTGTTGTGTGTAGTGTTTAGTGTGCTGTGCATAGCGTGTAGTGTGCAGTGTGTAGTGTACTGTGTGTAGCGTGCAGTGTGTAGTGTGCAGTGTGTAGTGTGTAGTGTGCAGTGTGTAGTATGTAGTTTGTAGTGTGCAGTGTGCCGTGTGTAGTTTGTAGTGTGTAGTGTGTAGTGTGTGGTTTGTAATTTGTAATGTGTTGTGTGCAGTCTGTAGTGTGCAGTGTATTGTGTGCAGTGTGTTGTGTGCAGTGTGTAGTGTGCTGTGTGTAGTGTGTAGTGGGCAGTATGTAGTGTGTTGTGTGTAGTGTGCTGTGTGTAGTGTGCAGTGTGCAGTGTGTAGCATGTAGTGTGTAGTGTGCAGTGTGTAGTTTGTAGTGTGCTGTGTGTAGTGTGCAGTGTGTAGTTTGTAGTGTGTTGTGTGTAGTATGTATTGTGCAGTGTGTAGTATGTTGTGTGTAGTGTGTAGTTTGTCATTTGTAGTGTGTTATGTGCAGTGTGTAGTGTGCTGTGTGTAGTGTGTAGTGTGTTGTGTGCAGTGTGTAGTGTGTTGTGTGTAGTGTGTAGTTTGTCATTTGTAGTGTGTTATGTGCAGTGTGTAGTGTGCTGTGTGCAGTGTGTTGTGTGCAGTGTGTAGTGTGTAGTTTGTAGTGTGCTGTGTGTAGTGTGTAGTGTGTAGCGTGCTGTGTGTAGCATGTAGAGTGTACTGTGTAGTGTGTAGCGGGTAGTTGTGTAGTGTGTAGTGTGCAGTGTGCAGTGTTTGTGAGTAGTGTGCAGTGTGTAGTGTGCAGTGTGCAGTGTGTAGTGTGCAGTGTGTTGTGTGTAGTGTGCAGTGTGGAATGTGTAGTGTGTAGTTTGTAGTGTGTAGTGTGCTGTGTGTAGCGTGTAGTGTGTACTGTGTAGCGTGTAGCGGGTAGTTGTGTAGTGTGCAGTGTGCAGTGTGTAGTGTGTAGTGTATAGTTTGTAGTGTGTAGTGTGCAGTGTGCTGTGTTTAGTATGCAGTGTGGAGTGTGTAGTGTGCAGCGTGCAGTGTGTAGTGTGCCGTGCATAGTGTACAGTGTGCTGTGTGTAGTGTGTAGTGTGCAGCATGCAGTGTGCAGCATGCAGTGTGTAGTGTGCAGTGTGTAGTGTGCAGTGTAGTGTGTAGTTTGTAGTGTTTTGTGTGTAGTGTGTTGTGTGCTGTGTATAGCATGTAGTGTGTAGTTTGTAGTGTGTTGTGTGTAGTGTTTAGTGTGCTGTGCATAGCGTGTAGTGTGCAGTGTGTAGTGTACTGTGTGTAGCGTGCAGTGTGTAGTGTGCAGTGTGTAGTGTGTAGTTTGTTGTGTGTAGTGTGCAATGTGTAGTTTGTTGTGTGTAGTGTGCAGTGTGTAGTTTGTAGTGTGCCGTGTGTAGTTTGTAGTGTGTAGTATGTTGTGTGTAGTTTGTAATTTGTAGTGTGTTGTGTGCAGTGTGTAGTGTGCAGTGTATTGTGTGCAGTGTGTTGTGTGCAGTGTGTAGTGTGCTGTGTGTAGTGTGTAGTGTGCAGTATGTACTTTGTAGTGTGTTGTGTGTAGTGTGCTGTGTGTAGTGTGTAGTGTTTAGTGTGCGGTGTGTAGCATGTAGTGTGTAGTGTGCAGTGTGTAGCGTGTAGTGTGTAGTGTGTAGTTTGTAGTGTACTGTGTGTAGTGTGTAGTATGTAGTGTGCTGTGTGTAGTGTGCAGTGTGTAGTTTGTAGTGTGTTGTGTGTAGTATGTAGTGTGCAGTGTGTAGTGTGTTGTGTGTAGTGTGTAGTTTGTCATTTGTAGTGTGTTATGTGCAGTGTGTAGTGTGCAGTGTGTTGTGTGCAGTGTGTAGTGTGCTGTGTGTAGTGTGCAGTGTGTAGTTTGTAGTGTGTAGTGTGTAGTGTGCTGTGTGTAGCGTGCTGTGTGTAGCGTGTAGTGTGTACTGTGTAGTGTGTAGCGTGTAGCGGGTAGTTGTGTAGTGTGTAGTGTGCAGTGAGTAGTGTGCAGTGTGTAGTGTGCAGTGTGTAGTGTGTAGTGTGCTGTGTGCTGTGTGTAGTGTGTAGTGTGCTGTGTGTAGTGTGCAGTGTGTAGTGTGTTGTGTGTAGTGTGCTGTGTGTAGCGTGTAGTGTGTACTGTGTAGCGTGTAGCGGGTAGTTATGTAGTGTGCAGTGTGTAGTGTGTAGTGTGCAGTGTGTAGTGTGCAGTGTGTAGTGTGCTGTGTGTAGTGTGCAGTGTGGAGTGTGTAGTGTGTAGTTTGTAGTGTGTAGTGTGTACTGTGTAGTGTGTAGCGTGTAGTGGGTAGTTGTGTAGTGTGCAGTGTGCAGTGTGTAGTGTGTAGTGTGCAGTGTGTACTGTGTAGTGTGTTGTGTGTAGTGTGTAGTGTGCAGTGTGTTGTGTGTAGTGTGCAGTGTGGAGTGTGTAATGTGTAGTTTGTAGTGTGTTGTGTGTAGTGTGCTGTGTGTAGCGTGTAGTGTATACTGTGTAGTGTGTAGCGTGTAGCGTGTAGCGGGTAGTTATGTAGTGTGTAGTGTGCAGTGTGTAGTGTGCTGTGTGTAGTGCGCAGTGTGGAGTGTGTAGTGTGTAGTTTGTAGTGTGTTGTGTGTAGTGTGTAGTGTGTTGTGTGTGGTTTGTAATTTGTAATGTGTTGTGTGCAGTGTGTAGTGTGCAGTGTACAGTGTTGTATAAAGTATTCGAGACCCATACTTGAGTAAAAGTACAAGTACTCTATCAAAACATTTACTTGAGTAGAAGTTGAAGTGTTCTTTAAAAACTTTACTTAAGTAGAAGTACAGAAGTATTCAGCATTTTTTGTACTTGCAAGTAGTTTAGTCTAAAATTTATTACTCAAGTACTGAAAGTAAAAAGTACAAGTATTGTGTTTTGAATTAATTAAAGAAAGCCATCAAAGTTTCATTATCAATTGTTTTTATATATCACTTACAAATCAAAGATGTCAAAGATCACAAATACAAGTGTTCTGTATGTACTTAAAAAACTGGGGTTAACACTTCGTACACAAAAAACAGATAACCTATGTCCCGCTACGTTGTAGGTTTGACGCGAAAGTACAAATTCTCCATAATTTAGCTGAGAAAACGATGTGTATTTTGGACGTAAAATCCGTCCGTCGGATTCTAAGGGTGAGCTTACTGCCCTGTGTTTACCCCCAATAAATGCCCTTACCCTATAAAAACACTACACTATAAAATGGGCACATGATTAGTCAGCACGTCGCCTTTATTGCCAGCTAATGTTAAGTGAATTCTGCAGCACGCCATGAACATAATTAGGTTAGTTAGCTAAGATATCTAACCTAACTAGTGCTTACTGCGCTCTTCTGCTGTTACCAAACACGGTACCATCTCTTTTAATGAGATAAAAAGCGAGTTATTTGGAATAATTTCGAATATATGTGTATTTGTATAAATATGTAAATGAAGCTGAAGGTGCTGGAAAATACTGAAAATGGACCTTCAAAGTGCCGTACAAGTGCATGAATTCCACCTTGTAACTTCACACGCACAAAAATCGAGAGGTGCACGACCTCGCGACGCGACTGCGCGCGTGGTTAATGCCCATGGGGCGGAGCCACCGCGATTGCGTCATTTTTGCCGCGCGGACCCTTGCCGCAGTAACAGCGTGTCAAGTGAACCTAGATTACGAAGCTCAAGTGTTCAGTGAAGGCAGCAGCAGAGTTAACGAGACGCGACCGGAGCATGCGCAGTTTTCATAAGACAGCCTGATCGCTTGACCCGGTGACAGCGCCAGCTAACATGTATATAATTGTAACGAGTAACTATACAGCACGTAAAAAATATATCGGAGTAAAAGTATTAAACTAATGGAAAATATGTAGTGAAGTAAAAGTGGAAGTAGGAGAAAAAAATAATACTCCAGTAAAGTACAGATACAGCATTTTAGTACTTAAGTACATTTACATTTACATTTATGGCATTTAGCAGACGCTCTTATCCAGAGCGACTTACAAAAGTGCTATGTAGTAGCTTGGAATCTCCAAGGAAGAATAGATAGTCCAGAACACAAGGTACTCTAAGCTGGAAAAACCACTAGACGAAAGACGAAAGTACAGTAGCGAAGTAGTTTTACTTTGTTACTATACAACTCTGGCAGTGTATTGTGTGCAGTGTGTTGTGTGCAGTGTGTAGTGTGCTGTGTGTAGTGTGTAGTGGGCAGTATGTAGTTTGTAGTGTGTTGTGTGTAGTGTGCTGTGTGTAGTGTGCAGTGTGTAGCATGTAGTGTGCTGTGTGTAGTTTGTAGTGTGCTGTGTGTAGTGTGCAGTGTGTAGTTTGTAGCGTGTTGTGTGTAGTATGTAGTGTGCAGTGTGTAGTATGTTGTGTGTAGTGTGTAGTTTGTCATTTGTAGTGTGTTATGTGCAGTGTGTAGTGTGTAGTGTGCAGTGTGTTGTGTGCAGTGTGTTGTGTGCAGTGTGTAGTGTGTTGTGTGTAGTGTGTAGTTTGCCATTTGTAGTGTGTTATGTGCAGTGTGTAGTGTGCTGTGTGCAGTGTGTTGTGTGCAGTGTGTTGTGTGCAGTGTGTAGTGTGTAGTTTGTAGTGTGCTGTGTGTAGTGTGTAGTGTGTAGCGTGCTGTGTGTAGCATGTGTGTACTGTGTAGTGTGTAGCGGGTTGTTGTGTAGTGTGCAGTGTGCAGTGTTTGTGAGTAGTGTGTAGTGTGCAGTGTGTAGTGTGCAGTGTGCTGTGTGTAGTGTGATGTGTGTAGTGTGTAGTGTGTAGTGTGCAGTGTGTTGTGTGTAGTGTGCAGTGTGGAGTGTGTAGTGTGTAGTTTGTAGTGTGTTGTGTGTAGTGTGCAGTGTGTTGTGTGTAGTGTGCAGTGTGGAGTGTGGAGTGTGTAGTGTGTAGTTTGTAGTGTGTTGTGTGTAGTGTGCTGTGTGTAGCGTGTAGTGTGTACTGTGTAGTGTGTAGCGGGTAGTTATGTAGTGTGCAGTGTGGAGTGTGTAGTGTGGAGTGTGGAGTGTGTAGTTTGTAGTTTGTAGCGTGTAATGTGTACTGTGTAGCGGGTAGTTGTGTAGTGTGCAGTGTGCAGTGTGTAGTGTATAGTTTGTAGTGTGTAGTGTGCAGTGTGCTGTGTTTAGTATGCAGTGTGGAGTGTGTAGTGTGCAGTGTGCAGCGTGCAGTGTGTAGTGTGCTGTGCATAGTGTACAGTGTGCTGTGTGTAGTGTGTAGTGTGCAGCGTGCCATGTGTAGTTTGTAGTGTGTAGTATGTTGTGTGTAGTTTGTAATTTGTAGTGTGTTGTGTGCAGTGTGTAGTGTGCAGTGTATTGTGTGCAGTGTGTTGTGTGCAGTGTGCTGTGTGTAGTGTGCAGTATGTACTTTGTAGTGTGTTGTGTGTAGTGTGCTGTGTGTAGTGTGTAGTGTGCGGTGTGTAGCATGTAGTGTGTAGTGTGCAGTGTGTAGCGTGTAGTGTGTAGTTTGTAGTGTACTGTGTGTAGTGTGTAGTATGTAGTGTGCTGTGTGTAGTGTGCAGTGTGCAGTGTGTAGTTTGTAGTGTGTTGTGTGTAGTATGTAGTGTGCAGTGTGTAGTGTGTTGTGTGTAGTGTGTAGTTTGTCATTTGTAGTGTGTTGTGTGTAGTGTGCTGTGTGTAGTGTGCAGTGTGTTGTGTGCAGTGTGTAGTGTGCTGTGTGTAGTGTGCAGTGTGTAGTTTGTAGTGTGTTGCGTGTAGTGTGTAGTGTGTAGCGTGCTGTGTGTAGCGTGTAGTGTGTACTGTGTAGTGTGTAGCGTGTAGCGGGTAGTTGTGTAGTGTGTAGTGTGCAGTGTGTAGTGTGTAGTGTGCTGTGTGTAGTGTATAGTGTGTAGTGTGCTGTGTGTAGTGTGCAGTGTGCAGTGTGTTGTGTGTAGTGTGCAGTGTGGAGTGTGTAGTGTGTAGTTTGTTAGTGTGTTGTGTGTAGTGTGCTGTGTGTAGCGTGTAGTGTGTACTGTGTAGGCGTGTAGCGGGTAGTTATGTAGTGTGCAGTGTGTAGTGTGCAGTGTGTAGTGTGCAGTGTGTAGTGTGCTGTGTGTAGTGTGCAGTGTGGAGTGTGTAGTGTGTAGTTTGTAGTGTGTAGCGTGTAGTGTGTACTGTGTAGTGTGTAGCGTGTAGCGGGTAGTTGTGTAGTGTGCAGTGGTGTAGTGTGCAGTGTGTAGTGTGTAGTGTGCAGTGTGTAGTGTGTAGTGTGTTGTGTGTAGTGTGTAGTGTGCAGTGTGTGTGTGTGTAGTGTGCAGTGTGGAGTGTGTAATGTGTAGTTTGTAGTGTGTTGTGTGTAGTGTGCTGTGTGTAGCGTGTAGTGTGTACTGTGTAGTGTGTAGCGTGTAGCGGGTAGTTATGTAGTCTGTAGTGTGCAGTGTGTAGTGTGCTGTGTGTAGTGTGCAGTGTGGAGTGTGTAGTGTGTAGTGTGTTGTGTGTAGTGTGTAGTGTGCAGTGTGTTGTGTGTAGTGTGCAGTGTGGAGTGTGTAATGTGTAGTTTGTAGTGTGTTCTGTGTGTAGTGTGCTGTGTGTAGCGTGTAGTGTGTACTGTGTAGTGTGTAGCGTGTAGCGGGTAGTTATGTAGTCTGTAGTGTGCAGTGTGTAGTGTGCTGTGTGTAGTGTGCAGTGTGGAGTGTGTAGTGTGTAGTTTGTAGTGCTGGGTGAGCTGCTGACAGGAACACTCACCTGTCCTACTGCATGCACATTAAAGATCCATATCACAAGATAACAGGACAATCTCTCCTCCAATCTCTCTCTCTCCCTCTCTACTTCTCTCTCTCTCTCTCTCTCTCCTTCTCTCCCTCTCTCCCTCTCTAGCTAATCATAATAGGTAGGAAAAGTGCACAGAGCAGTTCTGGCCAAGCTGGTTTCAGTGAGGTTAGTATTACTATTCACTCTACCTGCAGTTTGATGCAGTTGCTTTAAAGTGTTCAAAAGCCTCATGGGAATATCAGTGCTCTGGGACTGGAGAACATGAACATGGTAGAAATAGAAGAAACAGGTAGAGGGAGAGAGTGAGAGGGAGAGGGAGGGGAAAAGAAAGGGATAGATGGAGGTAGAGGTGGAGAAATGGGAGTGGGAAGAATTTTGAAGATGACAAGACCTGCGTTCCATCTTGTCATGGCAGAAGAATTTGCTCAGTCTCTTTCTACATCTCTCTCCTCAGTACTATCTGTCTTCCTCTCTCTCTTTCTCTCTCTTTCTCTCTCTTTCTCTCTCTTTCTCTTGGCCCTCTCCACACTGAAACACATTCAGTTCTTCTACACAAACAGCTAAAGGTAAAATGCAGTGAAACATCTGAAACCATGTAATGATAAACTCATTGTGTGTGTGTGTGTGTGTGTGTGTGTGTGTGTGTGTTGTCAGACTCTGTGTGTTATTAATGACCTCCCTGGCTGTGACCTGCCCTGACGGATGAGGATTAAAGACGCTAATGTAGAAGTGGTGGCCACTGACCTTCTAGAGAGATTGACTTCACTGGAATGGAATGGTAAATCAGAGCTGGGCGTCTTCTCAACCACA
>NC_135220.1:5729349-5739349 GCF_052324685.1 Brachyhypopomus gauderio | reverse complement strand
CTTGGTTCTCCCGAGGTTTCTTCCTGTTCCCCACCATCATAGGGAGTTTTTTCTCGCCACTGTCGCCTTTGGCTTGCTCATTAGGGTTCTGGACCCATAGTATTGTTAACCTTTTAAATCCTGTAAAGCGCTTTGTGACAACATGTGTTGTGAAAGGCGCTATACAAATAAACTTTGATTGATTGATTGATTGATTGATTGTTCCTCTTGTAACTGAGATATGACTATCGACCAGGTTCTCTTCTCCAGTACCCCTGCATAGATCTTACTAGGGAGGGTGAGGAGTGTGATCCCCCAATTGTTGGAGCACACCCTATGGGCTACTTTCTTAAAAAGGGGAACCACCACCCTGGGTTGCCAGTCCAGAGGCACTGACCCCAATGTACACGCAATGTTGCAAAGACGTGTCAGCCAGGATAGTCCCACAACATCCAAAGCGTTAAGGAACTCAGGGCAGATCCTGTCCACCCCCGGAGCCTTGCTGCCAAGGAGTTTCACAACTACCCTGGTCACATCAGCCCAAGTGATGGGCAAACCCCCGTCCGAGTCTTCCAGTTCTGCTTCCTCTGTGGAAGGAGTGATGGTGAGATTGAGAAGATCCTCGATGTATT
Organism: Brachyhypopomus gauderio; assembly: GCF_052324685.1. NCBI lineage: Eukaryota > Metazoa > Chordata > Actinopteri > Gymnotiformes > Hypopomidae > Brachyhypopomus > Brachyhypopomus gauderio. The sequence goes on along the minus strand of NC_135220.1, from coordinate 5,738,738 downwards.
CCTTCCACCACCTAATTACATCCCCAGTTAAGGTCAGCAGATCCTCAGCCTCACTGTATACAGTGTTGGTCAGGAACCACTTTCCCCTCCTGAGTTGCCAGACGGTTTGCCAGAATCTTCTTGGCACCGATTGAAAGTCACTTTCCATGGTCTCACTGAACTCTTCCTACACCTGAGTTTTTGCTTCTGCGACGGACAAAGCAAACCAGACCCAATAGGACTCTTTCTTCAGCATGACAGCGTCCCTTACCCGAGGTGTCCACCATCAGGTTTGGGGATTGCCGCCATGACAGGCACCAGCAACCTTACGGCCACAGCCCCAATCCGCCACATTGACAATGGAGGCATGGAACAAGGCACACTCAGACTCAATATCTCCGGTCTCCCTCGGGATGCAGTCAAAGCTCTGAAGAATGTGAGAATTAAAGATCTTTCTGACAGGTTCCTCTGCCAGATGTTCCCAACAAACCCTCACGATACGTTTGGGTCTGCCAGGTCTATCTGTCATCCTTGCCAGCCGCCTGGCACCTTCCAGTACCACTACCATTTAGCACATAAGCATAGCCTGTTCCTCAACTCAAAGGTGCAGGGAAGCAAATCACTTTTCTACAGAGGTAAACCCCAACACACAGGCAGCGAGCTGGGGAGCTATGAGTAAGCTCACTCCTGCACTCCACCCTTCACCATGGGCAACTCCTGAAAATAATAAAGTCCAGCCCTTCTCAGGAGGATTGGTTACAGAACTGTGTGTCGAGGTGAGTACCCCTAGTTCTACCACTCCCACAGGTGATAGGCCCATGGGAGAGTGGACCCATGTATCTCCTTCAGGTTATGCCCAGCCAGGCCCCATGGATAGAGACTCCAGGGTGAGGCCCCGGTAACCCTGATCTGGGTGAGGGAATCTGTGTCCTGCTATTTGTGAATTCCAGAATTCTATAGGGTTTTTTTGGATTACTCTTTGTCTGGCCTATCACCTAGGACCAATTTGCCTTGGGAGACCCTACCAGGGGCATTTCCCCTGACTGCCTAGCTCCTAGAATCATGTAGACATGCAAACCCCTCCACCACGATAAAGGTGGTGATCCATGGAGGAGAGTGTGCATTATGTTTTTTTTTATTATGAGTGTATGCTTGTAGAGTTTCAACATCTCATGGTTCCGAAGGTATAAATCTGCATTATTTATGCTTTTGACATGATTACTTCATTAATTTTTTGCTAATGTGTTGACATTCTCTGTCCAATACTCATCACCTCTCATCACCTCTCTATTCTCTCCTGTTGTCCTTTTATGGGTTTGTTGTTTACATTTACATATTTGGAAATATGTAAAATTTCCAAATTTCCTTATTGTATATAGTGTTCAGGTGGGTTTAAGGGTTTGAGTTGCTAACTGCTGTTTCTAGAACTTTTATGTGCTATATTGGGGCTCTAGGACCTACAGAGATGAAACCTTAACTCCCTCCTCACTACTATACCTTAACCTTAAGTCTAGCCCTAACCCTAATCCTAATCCTAACTCTGACCCTAACCCTAACCCTAACCTGAACCAGCAAGAGTGAGGCTGGGTGTGTGTTGATCTTCCTTGGTAATGGACATCCAGTCATCTGCTGCTCTTTGGTGGACTGGTGGGTGTGGTTTAGTGTAGGTGGGCATATATTAATGCAGGGCATGGCAAGGCTCAGTGTGGGCGTGGCAGTACTCTGCAGGGACTGGGTGCGGCTCAATGTGGACGACTTCATTTTCATCTCCATATGCCTTTATATGTGGAACAGAGAGCTCTATGCCAGGCACTAGGTATCATGTGTACAGCAGGAGAAGGTGATGCTGGTTTGCTGGTGATGCTGGTTTGGTTTCCTGCTTTCCTAGAGTCTGCTGTGAATGTTTCTAGGATTCTTTTATTAATTTGTGCTTGTAAATTTTCTTTGCTTGTGTGATTTTGACCTGTGTTGGGTTGTTAGAAGCGGGTGTAGTTTTCCCTGAACTGTTTCACTAGCTACAATAATGCAGGAGCATATTATGGTAATTAAAACCAAAACTTTCTTTCTCTCATAAAATATTCAATGAATAAATGAAACTATAAAAAATACATGTATGTAAGTATAATTTAGGAGTATCATGTTTATTCATTCATTTGTGGCACAATATATAATCAAATGTTATTATTTTGTTAATAATTAAATGAATAAAAAAATAAACCAAAACAGAGTCAAAAAGGTAAAAAGAAGAATTTTGAACATATGCTAATGATGTTAACATTAACAGTACATGTGGATTTGAATGTTAAGAACGTTGTTGTCTAGCAATAACTGGACTCACTGAAGAAAAGTGAATTACAATCTTCAGTCCTGCTCAGTTCTGCTCTGCTTTTTCCTACTAAGACTCAAATTTTTCCATTTACTGGCAGCCAGGGGAATGTGGGATAGTGGTGCTGATTTCTGGCAGGTGGGAGTCTCTGGTGCGTTTTCTACATGAAAGGACAAAGGGCTTCTCCATCTCTACAGACACTGACTAGCAGTGGTTCTATGCTTATTGTCTTTATATCTGATTAGGGACATTATTCATTTCTACTCATTTAAATTTAGTTTGTTGTTTAATGTCGTTTGCACAATGGTGGCTTAAATAATTGTTTTCTGTTTTTTTTAGATTACTGTGTTTTTTTTTTGTTTTGGGTGGGGGCAGTTGATGGAGGAGTTAATTCAGGTTGATTTTGGTGATGAAGACAGTGGTGAGGGGTCACACAAGATGTCTCTGTAGGAGTCAAGATCAGACCATTCGGATGCGGTTTGATCCCAAATTTCACAGATTAATATTAATTCAGATTAATATTTATTCTAGATAGAAGATAGAAGACAGATGTAGTACTTGTAGAATAATTGATTTTACAATTTTAAACAGACAGTTTTTTTTTCTGATTGCATAATAAACCCTGCCCGATTTTTACAGTAATATTCATCTGCTGTAGTAGTGCACAGTCATTACAGGATTCCAGATCTGTTGTAATAGAGCACAGTCATTACAGTTATGCAGAATAACTGTAGTGTTCTTTCTGAGCTAGATTGAGTAAGTCGTCTGCATACATCAGACATGTCTTCTAGAATGAGCCCAGGAGTTGGAGTGTATATCCAGTTGTACTGAAGTGTAGACTGAGTGTATTCACATATCTGACATAAATAACCAGCTATACTGAAGTGTAGACTGAGACAGGTGGTGTGGACGTTTGTGAGATCATACCGGGAGAGCCTGAGATCTTACTGGGCTATCCTGAGCCTTCCTGACTGGTAGCTAATGATGAGGTGGGGAAGACTGGTCTCCATTATCTCTCCAAAGGCACCATCAGCAGAGTCACTCACTATTGTCTCGGCCCAATGGAGACAACAACAATAACGACAATGAGGGACTTTAAAAATTCATAAAACGCAGGGGGTGTCTTCCAGACATCGCTGAACACAAAGGGCTCCATCTCTCTCTCCCTCTCTCTCTCTCTCTCTCATTCACATGAAGAGATTAATGACCTGTCAGGTAAAGATGAGAAGTATGTATGTATGTGTGTGTGTGTGTGTGTGTGTGTGTGTGTGTGTGTGTGTGTGTGTGTGTGTGTGTGTGTGTGTGTGTGAGTGTGCGTGCGTGCGTGCGTGTGTGTGTGTGTGTGTGTGTGTGTGTGTGTGTGTGTGTGTGTGCACGTGTGTGTGTGTGTGTGTGTGTGTGTGTGTGTGTGTGAGCGTGCGTGCGTGTGAGTGTGCGTGCGTGCGTGCGTGCGTGCGTGCGTGTGTGTGTGTGTGTGTGTGTGTGTGTGTGTGTGTGTGTGTGTGTGTGTGTGTGTGTGTGTGTGTGTGTGTGTGTGTGTGTGTGTGTGTGTGTGTGTGTGAGTGGCCTGGGGTACCCAAACTGAGGCGTCTCTATGGCGGCGAACATAGGGTGCTGTGCTGTAAATTACCATGGATGGTCTGCTCAACCCCCCACTGCCTCCCTCGTAAACAAAACCCATCTTTCAGCTTGTGTTGTTCCTCCTGGAGACACACACACAACACACACAATACACAGAAACACACATATGCATGCCGGATTGGCTTCTGTGTCTCATTGAAGTCAAGCACATGTCTTGTTAATCTTCCATTCTTATGCAGCATCTCACAAACTTCAAACTACAAGCACATGCAGATTTCATTCTTCGCTGACAAATTAACTTTACATCCTCTCTGTCTCTTTCTCTATCTCTCTGTCTCTCTCATTCTCTCTCTCACCCTCCCTCTCTCTCCCTCTGTGCCTCTGTCTTTCTCTCAGTCCCTTTCTTTGCTTACTTTTCAACTCTTTCACTGTTTCATCCTCCCTCCATCTCTCTTTTCTCTTTCTCTTTCTCTCCTAAACCCTCTTTCCTGTTGGAGAGTCTGGACATATGGTTTTCTGTGAGAATTACATCATTTAATATATTATAATAGCAGCTTTTCAAGCAAACAAGACCTCTTCGAGAGATAAGAGAGAGAGGGGGAGAGAGAGGGAGAGGGGGAGAGAGAGAGAGGCAGAGGGGGAGGAGAGAGTGAGGGGAGGGAGGCTATTTTAAGCAGTGCCCATACACCTATTCATCACCAATCCTGTTTTATTATCACCCACATTTCCATGTTTTTAGATTTGTCCTTAAATCACTTAGAACTGACAGCACCTTTCAGCTCGGGTGGAGACAGGTCTCACCCAGCACCCCAACTCTTCCGTCACTGCAGTTCAGGCATGCAAGTCATAACACACATATCTTGAATGTGATCTTTAAAAATATAATAATATTTTGTAAATAGTATTTTACACTTCCAGTGATGAAACTGGTTAATCAGCGATATTAAGACAATAAAGCAAACAGTAACAGCAATAATGTATTACAGCTCAAAATAACAAGGGTCCAGTTTTACACTCAACCAGAGACATGCAGTTTTGAAAGAGCGCCGTTGTAAATTATAGTAATATATTGGTGAGAGGCCTATTTGTGATATTTGTGAAAGGCATAACAGATGGGGAAATGCTGTTATTGTTTATATTATGCAACATTATCGACTGTAACTGTAATTTACTAATAGGCCTGATATGCTAGTGATCTGTGCGCTGCTGTTTCAAGAGTTAAAGTTATTTGATTAGGTTAATCGCTCGCATTTTTTCTTTAAATGTGGATCGTTAACGAGGACGGAGAGAGAGGCGAGTGCTGCGCTCGCGTGCGCTCACACGCACGTCTCTCATCTGCACCCGCTTCACGCGCGGCGGATGAGCCCTCCGCTAAACGCGACACATAATTTGTACTTTTAATGGCTCAGACTTCTATTTTTCTGACACGCTTTAATCAATAACCAGCAGCCGCCACGGCACCATCCTGCGACTGTCGGTTTATTAATTTGGAACAACCGTGCTAACTAGGCGTCTGGTATCGAGACGCGTCTCGCTCTGGGTAATAGCAGCTTGGATTGATAGGTTCATTCCTAATACGTAATAACCCTCCCCACAGCCTTCTCTTTCTCGAGCCTCCACGCGCTTTATCTCTCTCACTCCTCTGGGTTTCCTCTCTTTCTTCATGTCAGAAAGTGATTTAAGGTGGAGTCAGTGGCATTCTGTCATTCCCGCACAGCATGAACGGCTTGGAAAAGACAGAGACAAATAAATAAATAAATGAATGCAAAACGCAACGAGGAGTAACAGGACGTTTCTGAAGAGCACTAAGGACGAGAGAGGTGTAGTAGTGAGGAGAGGTGTAGTAGTGAGGAGAGAGGTGTAGTAGTGAGGAGAGGTGTAGTAGTGAGGAGAGAGGTGTAGTAGAGAAGAGAGGTGTAGTAGCGAGGAGAGGTGTAGTAGTGAGGAGAGAGGTGTAGTAGTGAGGAGAGGTGTAGTAGTAAAGAGGTGTAGTAGTGAGGAGAGAGGTGTAGTAGTAAAGAGAGGTGTAGTAGTGAGGAGAGAGGTGTAGTAGTGAGGAGAGAGGTGTAGTAGAGAAGAGAGAGGTGTAGTAGTGAAGAGAGGTGTAGTAGTGAGGAGAGAGGTGTAGTAGAGAAGAGAGAGGTGTGGTAGTGAAGAGAGGTGTAGTAGTGAGGAGAGAGGTGTAGTAGTGAGGAGAGGTGTAGTAGTGAAGAGAGAGGTGTAGTGAGGAAAGAGGTGTAGTAATGAAGAGAGAGGTGTACTAGTGGAGAGGTGTAGTAGAGAAGAGACAGGTGTAGTAGAGAAAAGACAGGTGAAGTAGAGAAAAGAGAGGTGTAGTAGAGAAGAGACAGGTGTAGGGCCAAACTACTTACCTGAGATGAGAAGTTGTGAACACAAGAGACACTGGACTCAAGGGCTTACAGACCCTTATAGAGAGTGTGTGCACAAACACTTACAGACTCTTATTAAGTAAATCTTACTAAGAGTGTGTGCACACTCACAGACCCTTATAGAGAGTACACAAATATTCACAGACCTTTACATAGTGTACAAAAACTCTTACAGACCTTATATAGTGTCTACACAAACACTTACAGGCCCTTATAAAGAGTGTGTACACAAACATAGACCCTTATAGAGAATGTGTACACAAACACTTACAGGCCCTTATAAAGAGTGTGTCCACAAACATAGACCCTTATAGAGAATGTGTACACAAACACTTACAGACCATTATAGATAGTGTGAAGACACAAACTCTTACAGTCCCTTATAAAGAGTGTCCACACAAACACTTACCGACCATTACAGTGTGTGTGCACAAACACTCGCAGACCCTTGTAGAGAGTGCATACACAAACACAGACCCTTATAAAGACGGACCGGGGGGAGAAGGGGGCGGGGTGAGAAGTTGCTAAAGATGCAGCACACGAGTCCTATAGTGAAGAGGAAGAGTTCATATCTGTAGAGTTTTGTCAACCACATTACTTCACCATAACCACTGGATCTTTCTGGTCACAGAAGTCTTGAGTATGACAGATCCTGGAAGGTCACAGATAAGGTCACAGATGAGGTCACAAAGAGTCAAGTTGTGGAGGAGCAGCAGGGCACAGGAGCAGAGACACCTCAGAGACACCTCAGAGACACCTCAGTGGGAAATTCCTGCTCCCGAGCACACAACACTCTCCTGCCTCAGAGCCCCAGAGGGCTTGATCCTTTTTTTCTTAAGCTCATATTTATAACATCAATAAAAAGAATTCAAAAAGCAACTGAAGGGTTGCCTTCTAAATTAGTATAATTTCAGCATATGTATACTCTCTAATTACAACCCATCCTCACAGTGTGGTCCTATTAGGTCTGTTAATTGAAACACATGTAAAAAAAAAACTGAAATTCCCAAGAGGACATCTGGAACAAGTCCTACAACACGTTACTCACTGTGGGACAGTTTTGGATCACAGATCAATGACTCACTTTCAAACAAAAGCTGCAAAAACAGAACAAAAGATCCAAACCAAAGCTACTGTGAAGAACATAAGAAACACTCCACGACCTCCTCATGCCATGACCTCCTCATGTCATGGTTTGTCCAAGGAAACTTTAGCATCACTGCACACCTATGTTGCCTTTTCTATCTTTTAAGACGCAGGTGGTCTGGCTGCAGGAGGATGTGATGTTGAACTCAACACAGTAAGCCCCGCCCCTATCCTCCATTCACTCAGCACAGTAAGCCCCGCCCCTATCCTCCATGCACTCAGCACAGTAAGCCCCGCACCATCCTCCATGCACTCAACACAGTAAGCCCCGCCCCTATCCTCCATGCACTCAGCACAGTAAGCCCCGCACCATCCTCCATGCACTCAACACAGTAAGCCCCGCCCCTATCCTCCATGCACTCAGCACAGTAAGCCCCGCACCATCCTCCATGCACTCAACACAGTAAGCCCCGCACCATCCTCCATGCACTCAGCACAGTAAGCCCCGCCCATTTCCTCCATGCACTCAGAACAGTAAGCCCCGCCCCTATCCTCCATGCACTCAGCACAGTAAGCCCCGCCCCTATCCTCTATGCACTCAGCACTAGGGGTGTCACGAGATCTCGCGAGATGTAACTCAGCGATATTTCTCGTCCAATGACATTGGAAAATACAGGTATTACTATTGAAGATGCACCCACCACTTTCAAATCATTTGTTTGGCAGCATTTTGGGAAATGATAAATGGCAAGAGAGTGACTGATAAGACACGGACCATATGCAAACATTGTATAAAAATAAAGGTCTGGTTAACAACGGACCGGAGTTACGACCGACTTTTTTTTTTATTTCGCACGGTGCACGAAGGAGCAGTGGCAGCACAGTGGTGTATTGTGGAGTGTTGTGGAGTGTTGGAGTGTTGTGGAGTGTTGGAGTGTTGTGGAGTGTTGTGTACGATAAGTGTTGTGGAGTCTTGTGTACGATAAGTGTTGTGGAGTGTTGTGGAGTGTTGTGTATGATAAGCTGAGGCAGCGCAGCCTCCACCGCAGCCCATCTCGGCAACGCGATCGCTCTTTCTTACACTGTACGCATGCACAAGAACATTGTTCGTTTTTTTTCTTTACTGTTTTTAAGATTTAGCGTATCTAAATCTAGGGTCACGCTCAGTGGCGGACTTAGCAATTTGGGGGCTCAAGGCGAATTTAGCTAGGGGGCCCATCAACATTAATATGCGAGAAATAAGTTCAGGTTCACACTACACGATTTTAGGCTGGTTTTTCAGTCGCCGACTGTTTTTTGTAGATCGCCGACAGAAACTGTGGTCGGAGGCAAATCGGTGATCAAATCGGCCGTCGCCGAGTGGTCGCTGACTCATCGCAGATGACCGGCAGATATCTAGCATGTTTAATATCTAGCAGTCGGCGACTGAGAGTCAGCAGCAGCGTCTAGCTACAGCCAATGGGGACGCGGAGAGAGAACCACGGCACCGCTGAAGATATCTCTGCACATGTAGCCTACATTGTTTTTTTCTTCTACGTGGTGTTGCTGGTTCTCGCGAGAGTTTCGTTTTCGTGTTCTCGTGTTTTTGGACGGCAGCCAGATGAGTCGGCGATTCCCCAGTCGTTTAATTCGTGAGCCCGCGTCGCCGATCAGTCGTGTAGTGTGAAAGCCACAACTGAAAGATTTGCGATTACAGCAAAACCAGTCGTGTAGTGCGAACGGCACAAAAACCTGACGACTGAAAAGTCGTGTAGTGTGAACCTGGCTTTATCAGGGGGCCCCTACAGTGGGTTGCAGTGGGAGGGGCCCAAGGCAGTTGCCTAGCCACGCCTCTATGCAAAGACCGCCTCTGGTCACTCACTGTAATATTGTTTGCGATTGAAAAAAAGAGAAATATTTAATTTTATATATTTTATTTTAACTTTTATGACATTTTATTTTAATTTCAATTTGTAGAGGAAGAAGTTTATTAAAAGTTCATGCTTACATCATGCATGTTAAGAGTTATAATAAAACATTTCAAAATG
>NC_135220.1:5719349-5724349 GCF_052324685.1 Brachyhypopomus gauderio | reverse complement strand
AGTATGCTTACAAAGCATATATTATGAAGTTCCAAACAGTTTTCATCACATTTATAATGTCTAATAAATGCAGGCTTCATAGAAAGTGTGGCATTACTGAGTGAAGGGACAGTGCAAACAGAATTAGTTGCCTCAAAGCTGATATCTAGAACACGGTTCAGGCGGAACATAGGTTAAGCTAACCGCTAACCGGCCTGGTCTGTGAAGGACAGTGAAGTTTGAGTCTGGCAGGCTGCAGTGTGCCTGGGGCTTGTGTGAACAGTGTTAGCAGAAGAGCCATAACTTACAACCAGCTAATTGGAGCTGAATAGAAACTGATTTCCATATGTATGTGTTCTGACATGGGGATTATCTGGAGACACACAATGGCAGGAGATGAGAGAGAGATTAGGAGCACGCGGCAAGGTGGCAGAGCACGGAGACAGAGAGAGCGCTCCGAACATCTCCCAGCACAGCGCCATGAGCTAATTTAGATAAGAATCAGTCTTACAGCTGCACACAAGGCAGGTGGAGTGAAGGAGAGAGGGAGAGGTGGAGAGAGGGAGAGGGGGAGAGAGAGAGTAAGTGAAAGAGATGAGGTTAATGACAGTCTATTCTCCCCCTCTCTCTCCTCCCTAAGTGCCAATCTCCACGCTGTTGTTCGCTGGTCTCGCTCCACACAGAATTCTGGCGTTTTCTTCCCTTTCTGGTTTCTTTTCCTCAGGCGCGGATGCACGACAAGGACAGGGCTGTCTCGCTCGCTCTGAACTCAGGACTCTCACTCCCTCTCTCACTCCCTCTTTCAGGACTCTCACTCCCTCTCTCAGGACTCTCACTCCCTCGTTCAGGACTCTCACTCCCTCTTTCAGGACTCTCACTCCCTCTCTCAGGACTATCACTCCCTCTCTCACTCCCTCTCTCAGGACTCTCGCTCCCTCTTTCAGAACTCTCACTCCCTCCCTCAGGACTCTCACTCCCTCTCTCACTCCCTCCCTCAGGACTCTCACTCCCTCTCTCACTCCCTCTCTCAGGACTCTCAATCCCTCTCTCACTCCCTCTCTCAGGACTCTCACTCCCTCTCTCACTCCCTCTCTCAGGACTCTTGGGGGGCGCTCTGCTCGGAGCGCGGGAAGGTTCCACCGTGAGGAAGAGACACTTCCTGACATTGTGCTGGAGGGGGATGTCCAGCTCTCTCACTCAGCCTCTCTGTGACCTTGTTCACATACATAAAAACATTTGTTTACTTACATCTACTTGGATGCATATACTAATACTTATTAAAACATGATCCTACAAGCTTTAATACAGCAGTCTTGAAATTAAACGATATTCAATTTAATGACATTTAATTAAATGACATTTCATTTCACACTGCTGTACATCCTGCCTGCTGTCGTAGAAAACAAATGAACCAAGAGGCTGGAGCACCTGTTCAGTCCGGAGTGTTCAGCGCAGGAACACTGGGAATGCTGGGAATGCTGAGGGTGCTGGGAATCCAGCGCATGCCAATGTAACAGAGATAACACGTGAGAACCCACGTGAGAACCCACGTGAGAAGTGATTAGGAAGGAATAAACATCCCACATGAATATTTGCTACATATAAACATATGTAACATGATGTGCTACATATAAACATATGTAATATTATGTGTTACATATAAACATACGTAACATTATGTGCTACATACAAACTTACACAGTGGATGGTAGCTATGGTCAACTCTGCATATTCTTTACCTATACATGTCATTGCTGGTGGGCTGAATAATACTTAAAATTTTTATACAAAACAACCAAACAAACAAAATACTTTGTTAAAGCAACTAATCTTAATTTAATTAACCATTAATTTAACCATTTTAAAAATTAGCCAGATGTACATACAATTGATGTACAAATTATTTATTAAGAAGATTAATTAAGAAAAAGAGAGATGAAGAGAGACAGAGAGAGAAACAGAGAGAGGTGGTGGAGGATTAGTTTGGAAAACAAGCAAATGAAGTAAACACAAGTACACATAAACACGCTTCACAAGACATGCCAGGAACTGGATATTTAGCTCCCTCTGCTGTCCAGAACACTGCTCCTGTTCACAGTCTCCTTATCAGAACACCAAAGGTCCAGGTCAGTTTAGACACTTAACACTGCAGTTCTGCTGCCGTGGAGACACTGAAACTTGATGATGATAAAAACACAACACAGGTCATATCACGGAAGCAGGGCAAGCTCTGTTTTACACTACTACCATTTTCAGACAAATACCTTTCCCATTTTAGTAAAGGAGAAAGTTTGGTTGTTTTTATGTTTGTAGATGTTGAAGCTCCCAAAATTCCCAAAAAATCAGCTACAAATTACAGTTTGCTGTTATGACAGACATCATAAGAACAAAGAGGGAGGTGTGAGACCATGGCCCTGATGGGTGACATACGAGAACAGAAACCAGGAGAGGGAAGGAGAAAAAGAGCGAAACACACACGTCCTGGACAAAAAACTCCAGTTACACCCACTCATGATGAGGACAGGCCGAAGTCAAGGGGTGTGAAACTCACACACACACACACACACACACACACACACACACACACAATATGTGGAGGCCTCTGTGTTTACCATGGTTTTGTTTGCTGTGAACTATCAGCAGAACAGATTGAACGGCGAGGAATCGTCTCACGTTTGACATTCATTTGGAGAAAATCACACCCCGATGAGCCTCGAATGGGACCTGCTGACAGAAAGGCATTGATTTTCTGCTGTGTGTGAATGAGCAAGTGTGTGTGTGTGTGTGTGTGTGTGTGTGTGTGTGTGTGTGTGTGTGTGTGCATGTGCGTGTGCTTGTGCGTGTGTGTGTGTGTGTGTGTGTGTATGTGTGTGTGTGTGTGTGTGTGTGTGTGTGTGTGTGTGTGTGTGTGTGTGTGTGTGTGTGTGTGTGTGTGTGTGGATGGGTGGGTGGGTGGATTGGGTCGTGTGTGTGTGTGTGTGTGTGTGTGTGTGTGTGTGTGTGTGTGTGTGTGTGTGTGTGTGTGTGTGTGGGTCGAGAGGGAGTGTTTGTCACAACCCCTCCTCTGAAAAACACACCCCGACTCTCTCAGTGCCACCCTCAACACCTTGGTGTCGACCACCATATGTCAGAGAGACAGGAGTGACAGAGAGGAAGAGAGAGAGAAAGAGAAAGATGGAGAGAAGGAAAGATAGAGGGAGAGAGAGGGAGAGAAAGGAGAGGGAGATAGAAGAGAGGCAGCTGGGGAGGGTGTGAGGACACGTGTGTGTATAAAGACGTGGAGTTCTCTTCCTCTTAAGATGTGTGGCAGAGGACTCTGGTTATTGGGTTTTAATGCAGTGGTAATGGAAGTCTAGTAAGCTCAAATAGGCGCGCGCGTGTGTGTGTGTGTGTGTGTGTGTGTGTGTGTGTGTGTGTGTGTGTGTGTGTGTGTGTGTGTGTGTGTGTGTGAGTGTGCATGAGTGTGCATGAGTGCACACATGATTAACACATGAGTTTCCAAAGGAGTGTGTGTGTAAGTACACACAAGATTAAAAAAATGATTTTCCAAAGGAAAGGAGTATGCTTTTTACACACTAACGTAAGCACATTTATATCTTTAGGGTTTAAATAAGAGTGTGTGTGTGTGTGTGTGTGTGTGTGTGTGTGTGTGTGTGTGTGTGTGTGTGTGTGTGTGTGTGTGTGTGTGTGTGTGAACATGCACTTGAATGGATGCATTTTTCTGTAAGTATCGGTACATTTGAGTGTGTGTGTGTGTGTGTGTGTGTGTACAAGTGCATGTGTATGTATGCATGTGTGTGTGGCTTACATGGACATGTTTTTCTGTGAGTATCAGTACATTTGTGTGTTTGCATGCCTGTGTGTGTGTGTCCACCTGCTCTCAGGCAGTGGTCTGTCCTGCCTGTGTGTGTGTGTGTGTGTGTGTGTGTGTCCACCTGCTCTCAGGCAGTGGTCTGTCCTGCCTGTGTGTGTGGAGGAGGTTGGCTTCCAGATTTGTGTCTCCAACAGCAATACGGCCTTTTCCAGCTCAGCAGCTGAGAAAGTGCCAATTGCACAGTTTAGAGGCCCCGCTGGCCCCGACATGATAGATAGTTTAAAAATGAGGACGTGTGTTTAAAAAGAGAGAAGGAGAGAGAAAATACTCACACAGCACAGCAGCTGTCAGGAGAGAGAGGGGGGAGAGAGGGAGAGAGAGGGGTAGAGAGAGGGGGAGAGGGAGACGAAGGGAAAAGAGAGGGAGGAAGGGAGAGTCAGGGGGAGTGAGGGGGGAGTGAGAGGGAGGGAAGGAAAACAGTTTGCTGTTTAATGGAGTAATAATAAGATGCAGCATAGATGGAGTATTGCTGCCTATTGTCTAGTGTCTAACACTCTGACAGCACACACCTTCAGCTAAACAGTAGGTGGACCTGTGAAGACCCTAACCCTAACCCTAACCCTAACCCTAACCCTAACCCTAACCTGTCCTAAACACTGCCACATATTCTCAAAATTCACAAATTTCAAGCTATCAGCCACAGAACTTTCACATGGCAGATCCACTCAGATCAGTTCAGATCATGACATATCCAATCAGTTCAGATCAGTTCAGATCATGGCAGGACCAGGCAACATTCTTGCAGCATTTCATATGACTTTTTTTCACAAATGAAACATCACAACCAAAATGTATGTATAGATTGCTACATATTCTATAGTAACATATCTGCATATGCAATCCCTGCATAGTTTTAAGAACTGTCTCAAAACATTCCTGTTTAGATCTGCTTTTAGTTAAGAAACTCTCAATCTTATTTACTTTATTACATTATGTTATCTATTATTTTCTAAATCTAATTATCTTAATAGATTTACTTTACTTTTTTATTATCTTATTGTTGTATTATCTTGTTTTTACTTTTTATGTTATTTTAATATTTTTATCTTTAATTTCTTTTAACATTTTCTTTTTGTCTTTTTGTCTTATCTCCTTTAATGTTTCTTTTTATTTATACTGTAAAGCACTTTGAGTTGCATGTATGTAT